>NW_027394298.1:76892-251805 GCF_049309525.1 Garra rufa
TAAGGATTCTTATTTGTTTTTTTTTTTTTTTTTTTTTTTTTTTCAACCGTTGGGGCACTTTTGGGGGCCTTAACATACTCAAAAACTCTTGAAAATTTGCACACACGTCGGAATCTGCCGTCGTCCGGACGCCACAGAGGCTGGGACCCGGGCGTGGTTCAGGGCCTCTACAGCGCCCCCTGGAACACAGTTTGAAAACTTGATGTACTGCGCACACATACTTGCGCGTACTGATATGAAACTCGGTACACATATAGAACTCATCGAGCTGAACAACTTTTGTACTCTATGTCATGGGCTCCACGCAACAGGAAGTGAGATATTTAGGGCTGTTTAAAAAGCGCATGCTCTGGAATTTAACGTACTCCTCCCAGGAATTCCATGGGATTGTCACCAAACTCGGTCAGCATGATCTCAAGACATTGGGGACGCTAAATTGCGAGGAGATTTTTGATATCTCGAACGGTTTGGCCGTGGCAAGGCGACAAAGTTATGGCGAGAAATGAGAAACAGGAAGTGTCTAATAACTGTTGCACACATTGCCTGATTCTGATGGAACTTCACCAGTTTGTTCCTTGTATGATGCCGATTCCATAAATGTGACTATTATGAGTCAAAGTTATAGCGCCACCAACTGGCAGCAGGAAACGTGTCATTTTCAAAATGCTTTGAAATCAGCCTCTTAATTTTACTCGATTTTCTTTAAACTTCATCAAAATCATGTCAAAACACGGCCGATAAAGAATATGTAAAGGGGTCGATGATAAATCAAATGCTGTTGCCATGGCAACGTGTCAAACTTTAAAATTACATTCCTGTCTTTTCGAGGCAGATAACATGCTTAGAATTTCATGAAACTCAACACACACATCAATATTAATTATAGTTAGACACTGGCAAAAGGTCATAAATGGGCGTGGAGCAGGCACTCTATAGCGCCATCTTTTGACAAAAGTTGGGGGGTTAGTTTTTCCTACAGTCACCAAACTCTGTACTTATATTGCTCTCATCAATCTGGACAACTTTCTAAATCCAACTCATTAGCTAAGACCAACAGAAAGCCGGCTATTTTGATTTGAAGGTGGATTTTTTGAAAAATCAGGCTGTAAACAAATTCACACTACTCCTAAGAACAACCAGCTGTTCACACCAAACTTTTTTAACATGAAGAGAAGATTCTGAAGATGTTAAATTGCGAGCGGATTTTGGATATCTCGAACGGTGTTGACGTGGTGATTTTTTAAAGATGTAGTAAAAAACATAACCCTAATTTTTTATATCTTTAAAGTGCAGCATCCAAACTCTTTAAAACTTTTTTCACACAGAGATCTAATCATTCTGAGCAAGTGCTGGAAATATAAATTTTATACAAGCTTCAATGAATTAAAGAAAATTAAAAAATAACTCAGAAACCTGCTGTCACTCTGGTGGATGTCTCTACAGTATGTGTGTGCGTTCAGTCAGGCACAGAGAAGCTCATTATTGCAGGGGGGAGGGGTGAGAGGCAGAGAGGGTGACAGAGTAGAGAGCCATCCTACAGACCATCTTTGAACAAAAAATGCACATACTGTATGTATTGTAATTACATAAATATGTCTGATCTTTGAGAGTCTGATATTTTGAGAAAATATAAAGGGTCACTAAGTCTTTCATTGTTCGTATTTTGCAGTTGTTGTTTTTTATTTATTTTTTACTTAACTGTACCATGAACTTGTCCTATTCAGTCACATAGCAAAAGATTTAAAAATACAACTTTTTAGCATGATCAATTTATCTTCATTGATAGATAATATTTACATAGTGTTATTTATTGAATATAAAATAATAATAATAAAAAATTAAGACAGACTTTGACAACAAAACAAACGTTACTGTTATCTCTTCAAAACATCTGAAAACCATAATTTTAAGATCAGTTATATATATATATATATATATATATATATATATATATATATATATATATATATATCACCCCGTTAAAATACTCAACTTGATTTTTAAAGATATTTTGAAAGAATGAAGCGTTTATAGAGCACTTTATTGTGTATTGCTGCACACCCACATGAACTGTGTTCATGTTCATGTTAATTCACAGTACATAAACTTTATATGAATACTTTTTTTAGCTTAATATTAATTAACATTAATAAATGCTATTTATTTATTGGTCATGTTAACTAATATAGTTAATTTTAACAAATGAAACTGGATGGCAACATTTTATATTTTGTGTGTATGTGTCTGTGTGTTGATTTTAAAGTGTAACCCTTTCAATTCTGTAAACTTAAAATCCAAACTAGCAGAGGGTTACTGTGAATGCATGTGCCAACTGGGCACCGTCTTCCTTATTGATTCTTAGTTATGTAGCACTTAAGCGTGATGTCTTATAACAGGAGTCACCAGCAAAGCAATATCCACACAAAAATTGTTCAGATAGGTAACAATGACATTTAAGCAGAAGTGGTGGACGTACTGTAAAGCAAGCAATAATAACATTTTGCTATCATCATGAATCATGTTCTTATCATCATCATCAGAAAATAGGCAATTTGTAGCATACTGGTTCACAGTTGGCATTTATCTGAAGTCCTTGCATTGATTGCATTTAGTTAAATCAACATTATATTTGGTCAGTCTGATCTTGAGGCCTTAGAGATGTTAAATTGTGAAGATCTTGAGTTTTCATTAAAGGGCATGTCCGTGGTGGCCTGACAAAGTTTGATGTTTCTGCATAGACATAGAAGTGGTTATAACTTAGCCTGAAAATGTCTGATCTGCCACAAAATTCACAGGTTTGGTAAGAGTCCTGGCCTGAAGACACCTAAAGACCAATATTCAGATATTATCATAGCGCCACCTGTTGGCAGCAGGATATCTCATATATTTCACTAACTCAAACATACCAAGGTCAATCTGCACCAAACTTCATATGTTTGATAATAGTGCTGGCCTGAACACATCTACATGCCAATAATCAGTTATAGGCATAGCGCCACCAGCTGGCAGCGGCAAGTTTGGCACATTTAAGTGACTTTGACATATTTCTCCTACATTTACTGTATTAAAAGCATACTGCCCCCCGTTTGCTGTTTTCCTGAAGCCACTGGTCGGCGGTGAGCCCGGGTGCGAGGGCCCGTTCATCGCTGCTCGCAGCTTTAATTAGGGCCCGAGCCCAAAAGGGCGAAGGCCCTATTGTTTTTCTAAGGATTATTATTATTATTATTATTATTATTATTATTATTATTTTTTTTTCAATGTTTTGGGGGATTTCGGGGGCCTTAACATACACGAAAACTCTTGAAACTTTGCACACACATTGGAACCTGCGGCCATCAGGGCCGGACAGACTTTGACATGGGGGGGTCACCTGGGGGGGGCATGGCACAGCGTTAAAAATTGCGACTTTTGAAGGGCTCTGGAGCGCACAACGGTTGACCTACAGTCACCAAAATTCATACACATATAGACCTCATCGGGCCGAACAAATTTCACACTCATAGTCCGTGCTTCGCCAAACAGGAAGTCGGCTATTCAGGGATGTCTAAAAAGTGCATGCAATGGAATTTGAAATACTCCTACTAGGCCTTTCCACCGATGGCCACCAAACTCGGTCAGCATGATCTCAAGACATTGGGGACGCAAAATTGCCAGGGGATTTTTGATATCTCGAACGTTTTGACCGTGACGGGGCGACAAATTTATGGCGAGAAATGAGAAACAGGAAGTGCCTAATAACTTTGACATACTTTGTCTGATTTTGACCAAACTTCAGCAGTTTGTTCATCGTCTGATGCCGATCACAGAGATGTGACTATTATGAGTCAAAGTTATAGCGCCACCAACTGGCAGCAGAAAGCGTGACGTTTTTGAAACGCTTTAAACTCAGCCTCTTAATTTTACTCAATTTGCTTCAAACTTCATCCCAATAATGTCAAAACACGACCGATAAGAATCTGTGAAGGGCGTTATCCATAACTTTTATCATGTTGCCATGGCAACGTGTCAAACTTTAACTTTAGTTTTTTGTGTTTTTGAGCCACTTAAAATGCTTAGAATTTCATGAAACTCAACACACACATCTGTATTAATGACAGTTAAACACTGATAAAAGCCCATAAATGGGCGTGGAGCAGGCGCTCCATAGCGCCACCTTTTGACAAAAGTTGGGGGGTTACTTTGTCCTACAGTCACCAAACTCGGTACATATATTGGACTCGTCAAGCCAGACAACTTTCTAATTTACACCCATTAGCTACGACCAACAGGAAGTCAGCTATTTTTATTTAAATATGGATTTTTGGAAAAATCAAGCTGTGGAATTTGAAATACTCCTCCTAGACCTTTCCACCGATGGCCACCAAACTCGGTCAGCATGATCTCAAGATATTGGGAATGCAAAATTGCCAGGGGATTTTTGCTATCTCGAACGGTTTGGCCGTGGCAGGGCGACAAATTATGGCGAGAAATGAGAAACAGGAAATGACTAATAATTTTGACACACTTTATCTGATTTTGACCAAACTTAAGCAGTTTGTTCGTCGTATGATACCGATCACAGAGATGTGACTATTATGAGTCAAAGTTATAGCGCCACCAACTGGCAGCAGGAAGTGTGTTGCTTGCAAAACGCTTTTAAATCAACCTCTTAATTTTACTCAATTTGCTTCAAACTTCATCAGAATAATATCAAAACACGGCCGATGAGAATCTGTGAAGGGGTCCTTGATACATCAAATGCTGTTGCCATGGCAACATGTCAAACTTTAACATTTGTTTCCTGTGTTTTTAAATATAGCTGTGAATAAATTCATATCACTCATAGCAGAATCAGACAGTTCACACCAAACTTTGTCAACATGATGCCAAGATACTGAAGATGTTAAATTGTGAACGGCTTTGGGACATCTTGAACGGTGTTGATGTGGTGATTTATGAAAGTAACAATAAAAAAGATGAAGAGTTATTTTCATATATCTTTAAATTGCATTATTCTAACTCATCAAAACTTTTTACATATAAAGAACAAGAAATTATTAGGAAATACGTGTAGTTTCAAAATGTTATCGTGCTCAGAGGCCCCAAAAACATTAAAAGTGTCACATAAATTTGTCAGATTAAAGCTCTAATACCAGGGATGAACACTAGAGGTCCTCATAAGATAAGGAATCGTTTGACCTCTAATGCTATTTAGCTCATTCTCAGTGTATAAGAATGAAAATAATCCATAGAATCAGTTGATATAGACTGTACTGTCAGTGTACTTTTACATAATTATTTTGTATAGGTGCTTAAAGAGCATTAAAATCTTTTTTTAATCTTTTAAGGAAAAATTATATGATTTATATACATATATACAATCTCACTGATAGAATAAAAAATCTTATAAGTATGACACTATACTGCTCAGTTCACTTAATTAGAATGAGAAACAAATACATCAACTAAGTTAATATGTATTTATTTTTAATATATTTGTTTATAATTATTTCACAGATGCTTATAGATCATTAAAATAATATTTAAAAATGGATGTAGATCATAAAACATGGTAACTATTTAAAATAGGGTCTCTTTTGTTAACATTGGTTAATGAACTAACACACGAACGAACAACGAACAATATATTTGTACTCGATTTTCTTCAAACTTCATCAGAATGATGTAAAAACACGGCCGATGAGAGTCTGTAAAGGCGTCCCTGATGCATCAAATGCTGTTGCCATGGCAAATAAATAAAAATACAAAATACATTCAAATATTTGTTTCCTGTGTTTTTGAGGCAGATAGCGTGCCTAGAATTTTATTTTCCATTTTCAATTTTCAATGATTTATTATATATTTAAAGTGCAGCATCCTAACTCTTTGAAACTTTTTTCATACAAATAACTATTCATTCTGATTAAACACAGTTCATTTCATAATTATACAAAACTCCACGAATTAAAGAAAATTAAAAAACAAATCTGATCTCACTCTGCTCTGCACTCTATGTGTGTGTTTGTGTGGTAAGTGGCTGAGTGTAAGGAGGTGGGATGGGTGGTAAGAGAAAGAGTCAGACAGGAGGAGAGACAGTTAGGGTTAGTCCAAAGGGTTATTGTGAATGCATGTGCCAACTGGGCACCGTTTTCCTGATGCTATCGGGATGGCGACTGCCAGACGGCGAGGGCCCGGTCAACGCTGCTTGCAGCTTTAATTTTTTTTGTTTTTTTTTTATTTTTTTATTTTTTCAACCGTTGGGGCACTTTTGGGGGCCTTAACATACTCAAAAACTCTTGAAAATTTGCACACACGTCGGAATCTGCCGTCGTCCGGACGCCACAGAGGCTGGGACCCGGGCGTGGTTCAGGGCCTCTACAGCGCCCCCTGGAACACAGTTTGAAAACTTGATGTACTGCGCACACATACTTGCGCGTATTGATATGAAACTCGGTACACATATAGAACTCATCGAGCTGAACAACTTTTGTACTCTATGTCATGGGCTCCACGCAACAGGAAGTGAGATATTTAGGGCTGTTTAAAAAGCGCATGCTCTGGAATTTAACGTACTCCTCCCAGGAATTCCATGGGATTGTCACCAAACTCGGTCAGCATGATCTCAAGACATTGGGGACGCTAAATTGCGAGGAGATTTTTGATATCTCGAACGGTTTGGCCGTGGCAAGGCGACAAAGTTATGGCGAGAAATGAGAAACAGGAAGTGTCTAATAACTGTTGCACACATTGCCTGATTCTGATGGAACTTCACCAGTTTGTTCCTTGTATGATGCCGATTCCATAAATGTGACTATTATGAGTCAAAGTTATAGCGCCACCAACTGGCAGCAGGAAACGTGTCATTTTCAAAATGCTTTGAAATCAGCCTCTTAATTTTACTCGATTTTCTTTAAACTTCATCAAAATCATGTCAAAACACGGCCGATAAAGAATATGTAAAGGGGTCGATGATAAATCAAATGCTGTTGCCATGGCAACGTGTCAAACTTTAAAATTACATTCCTGTCTTTTCGAGGCAGATAACATGCTTAGAATTTCATGAAACTCAACACACACATCAATATTAATGATAGTTAGACACTGGCAAAAGGTCATAAATGGGCGTGGAGCAGGCACTCTATAGCGCCATCTTTTGACAAAAGTTGGGGGGTTAGTTTTTCCTACAGTCACCAAACTCTGTACATATATTGTTCTCATCAATCTGGACAACTTTCTAAATCAAACTCATTAGCTAAGACCAACAGAAAGCCGGCTATTTTGATTTGAAGGTGGATTTTTTTGAAAAATCAGGTAGTAAACAAATTCACACTACTCCTAAGAACAACCAGCTGTTCACACCAAACTTTTTTAACATGAAGAGAAGATTCTGAAGATGTTAAATTGCGAGCGGATTTTGGATATCTCGAACGGTGTTGACGTGGTGATTTTTTAAAGATATAGTAAAAAACATAACCCTAATTTTTTATATCTTTAAAGTGCAGCATCCAAACTCTTTAAAACTTTTTTCACACAGAGATCTAATCATTCTGAGCAAGTGCTGGAAATATAAATTTTATACAAGCTTCAATGAATTAAAGAAAATTAAAAAAATAACTCAGAAACCTGCTGTCACTCTGGTGAATGTCTCTACAGTATGTGTGTGCGTTCAGTCAGGCACAGAGAAGCTCATTATTGCAGGGGGGAGGGGTGAGAGGCAGAGAGGGTGACAGAGTAGAGAACCATCCTACAGACCATCTTTGAACAAAAAATGCACATATGTATTTTAATTACATAAATATGTCTGATCTTTGAGAGTCTGATATTTTGAGAAAATATAAAGGGTCACTTTGTCTTTCATTGTTCGTATTTTGCAGTTGTTGTTTTTTATTTATTTTTTACTTAACTGTACCATGAACTTGTCCTATTCAGTCACGTAGCAAAAGATTTAAAAAAAATACAACTTTTTAGCATGATCAATTTATCTTCATTGATAGACAATATTTACATAGTGTTATTTATTGAATATAAAATAATAATAATAAAAAATTATGACAAACTTTGACAACAAAACAAAAGTTACTGTTATCTCTTCAAAACATCTGAAAACCATCATTTTAAGATCAGTTATAAATGTATATATATATATTACCCCGTTAAAATACTAAACTTGATTTTTAAAGATATTTTGAAAGAATGAAGAGTTTATAGAGCACTTTATTGTGTATTGCTGTACACCCACATGAACTGTGTTCATGTTCATGTTAATTCACAGTACATAAACTTTATATGAATACTTTTTTTTAGCTTAATATTAATTAACATTAATAAATGCTATTTATTTATTGGTCATGTTAACTAATATAGTTAATTTTAACAAATGAAACTGGATGGCAACATTTTATATTTTGTGTGTATGTGTCTGTGTGTTGATTTTAAAGTGTAACCCTTTCAATTCTGTAAACTTAAAATCCAAACTAGCAGAGGATTACTGTGAATGCATGTGCCAACTGGGCACCGTCTTCCTTATTGATTCTTAGTTATGTAGCACTTAAGAGTGATGTCTTATAACAGGAGTCACCAGCAAAGCAATATCCACACAAAAATTGTACAGATAGGTAACAATGACATTTAAGCAGAAGTGGTGGATGTAAAGGAAGCAATAATAACATTTTGCTATCATCATGAATCATGTTCTTATCATCATTTGTAGCATACTGGTTCACAGTTGGCATTTATCTGAAGTCCTTGCATTGATTGCATTTAGTTAAATCAACATTATATTTGGTCAGTCTGATCTTGAAGCCTTAGAGATGTTAAATTGTGAAGATCTTGAGTTTTCATTAAAGGGCATGTCCGTGGTGGCCTGACAAAGTTTGATGTTTCTGCATAGACATAGAAGTGGTTATAACTTAGCCTGAAAATGTCTGATCTGCCACAAAATTCACAGGTTTGGTAAGAGTCCTGGCCTGAAGACACCTAAAGACCAATTTTCAGATATTATCATAGCGCCACCTGTTGGCAGCAGGATATCTCATATATTTCACTAACTCAAACATGCCAAGGTCAATCTGCACCAAACTTCATATGTTTGATAATAGTGGTGGCCTGAACACATCTACATGCCAATAATCAGTTATAGGCATTGTGCCACCAGCTGGCAGCGGCAAGTTTGGCACATTTAAGTGACTTTGACATATTTCTCCTTCATTTACTGTATTAAAAGCATACTGCCCACCGTTTGCTGTTTTCCTGAAGCCACCGGTCGGCGGTGAGCCCGGGTGCGAGGGCCCGTTCATCGCTGCTCGCAGCTTTAATTTTTTTTTTTTTTTTTTTTACACCTTCCGGGCACTTTTGGGGGCCTTAACATACTCAAAAACTCTTGAAAATTTGCACACACGTCGGAATCTGCGGCCATCAGGACGCCACAGAGGCTGGGACCCGGGCGTGGTTCAGGGCCTCTACAGCGCCCCCTGGAACACAGTTTGAAAACTTGATGTACTGCGCACACATACTTGCGCGTATTGATATGAAACTCGGTACACATATAGAACTCATCGAGCTGAACAACTTTTGTACTCTATGTCATAGGCTCCACCTGACAGGAAGTGAGATATTTAGGGCTGTTTAAAAAGCGCATGCTCTGGAATTTAACGTACTCCTCCCAGGAATTCCATGGGATTGTTACCAAACTCGGTCAGCATGATCTCAAGACATTGGGGACGCTAAATTGCGAGGAGATTTTTGATATCTCGAACGGTTTGGCCGTGGCAAGGCGACAAAGTTATGGCGAGAAATGAGAAACAGGAAGTGTCTAATAACTGTTGCACACATTGCCTGATTCTGATGAAACTTCACCAGTTTGTTCGTTGTATGATGCTGATTCCATAAATGTGACTATTATGAGTCAAAGTTATAGCGCCACCAACTGGCAGCAGGAAACGTGTCATTTTCAAAATGCTTTGAAATCAGCCTCTTAATTTTACTCGATTTTCTTTAAACTTCATCAAAATCATGTCAAAACACGGCCGATAAGAATATGTAAAGGGGTCGATGATAAATCAAATACTGTTGCCATGGCAACGTGTCAAACTTTAAAATTACATTCCTGTCTTTTCGAGGCAGATAACATGCTTAGAATTTCATGAAACTCAACACACACATCAATATTAATGATAGTTAGACACTGGCAAAAGGTCATAAATGGGCGTGGAGCAGGCACTCTATAGCGCCATCTTTTGACAAAAGTTGGGGGGTTAGTTTTTCCTACAGTCACCAAACTCTGTACTTATATTGTTCTCATCAATCTGGACAACTTTCTAAATCAAACTCATTAGCTAAGACCAACAGAAAGCCGGCTATTTTGATTTGAAGGTGGATTTTTTGAAAAATCAGGTAGTAAACAAATTCACACTACTCCTAAGAACAACCAGCTGTTCACACCAAACTTTTTTAACATGAAGAGAAGATTCTGAAGATGTTAAATTGCGAGCGGATTTTGGATATCTCGAACGGTGTTGACGTGGTGATTTTTTAAAGATGTAGTAAAAAACATAACCCTAATTTTTTATATCTTTAAAGTGCAGCATCCAAACTCTTTAAAACTTTTTTCACACATAGATCTAATCATTCTGAGCAAGTGCTGGAAATATAAATTTTATACAAGCTTCAATGAATTAAAGAAAATTAAAAAGATAACTCAGAAACCTGCTGTCACTCTGGTGAATGTCTCTACAGTATGTGTGTGCGTTCAGTCAGGCACAGAGAAGCTCATTATTGCAGGGGGGAGGGGTGAGAGGCAGAGAGGGTGACAGAGTAGAGAGCCATTCTACAGACCATCTTTGAACAAAATGCACATACTGTATGTAGTGTAATTACATAAATATGTCTGATCTTTGAGAGTCTGATATTTTGAGAAAATATAAAGGGTCACTAAGTCTTTCATTGTTCGTATTTTGCAGTTGTTGTTTTTTATTTATTTTTTACTTAACTGTACCATGAACTTGTCCTATTCAGTCACATAGCAAAAGATTTAAAAAAATACAACTTTTTAGCATGATCAATTTATCTTCATTGATAGACAATATTTACATAGTGTTATTTATTGAATATAAAATCATAATAATAAAAAATTAAGACAAACTTTGACAACAAAACAAACGTTACTGTTATCTCTTCAAAACATCTGAAAACCATAATTTTAAGATCAGTTATATATATGTATCACCCCGTTAAAATACTCAACTTGATTTTTAAAGATATTTTGAAAGAATGAAGCGTTTATAGAGCACTTTATTGTGTATTGCTGTACACCCACATGAACTGTGTTCATGTTCATGTTAATTCACAGTACATAAACTTTATATGAATACTTTTTTTAGCTTAATATTAATTAACATTAATAAATGCTATTTATTTATTGGTCATGTTAACTAATATAGTTAATTTTAACAAATGAAACTGGATGGCAACATTTTATATTTTGTGTGTATGTGTCTGTGTGTTGATTTTAAAGTGTAACCCTTTCAATTCTGTAAACTTAAAATCCAAACTAGCAGAGGGTTACTGTGAATGCATGTGCCAACTGGGCACCGTCTTCCTTATTGATTCTTAGTTATGTAGCACTTAAGAGTGATGTCTTATAACAGGAGTCACCAGCAAAGCAATATCCACACAAAACTTGTACAGATAGGTAACAATGACATTTAAGCAGAAGTGGTGGACGTAAAGCAAGCAATAATAACATTTTGCTATCATCATGAATCATGTTCTTATCATCTTCATCAGAAAATAGGGAATTTGTAGCATACTGGTTCACAGTTGGCATTTATCTGAAGTCCTTGCATTGATTGCATTTAGTTAAATCAACATTATATTTGGTCAGTCTGATCTTGAGGCCTTAGAGATGTTAAATTGTGAAGATCTTGAGTTTTCATTAAAGGGCATGTCCGTGGTGGCCTGACAAAGTTTGATGTTTCTGCATAGACATAGAAGTGGTTATAACTTAGCCTGAAAATGTCTGATCTGCCACAAAATTCACAGGTTTGGTAAGAGTCCTGGCCTGAAGACACCTAAAGACCAATATTCAGATATTATCATAGCGCCACCTGTTGGCAGCCAGTGTTGTGCCTGAACGAGTTCATTGAACGATCGTTCATGAACTCGTTCATATTCTGGGTGAACGTGAACTGAACGTGCTGTATATCTGCCTGATGAACGTGAACGTGAACGCGCTCATTCTGGCGTTTATGAACGTCGTTCTCTCGTAGTTCAATTTTGTTCTAAAGAGTGCCAGATTTCTATGGAGCCAGGCAAAATCCCGGCTATAACCACTGACTGCACAATATCTAGGCTACAACCGCTACAACACAATCTACAACGGGCCTTATTATATAGGGGAAAAGACCAGATCTGGCAACACCAGCCGCCACAGAGTCGCACCGCGCATGCGTCATCAAATTGCGAAAAATGAATAGAGGCAAAATCCGATGAAGGCAGCGGCACTACTTCTGTCTCAATGATGAATGAAACTTCATATGTCCACTTAAAATAATTTTTTGAAAAGGTCAGTGATGATCCAGGTGGGAAAAATCTTACCTTTTTGTGTAAACTGTGCCCGTCGGGTCTCAAGAAGCAACTCCGCGTAAAAATAAAAGAACTATGAACTAGTTCATTTTGGAACCTGCGAACTTAGTTCAAAAAATTTGAATTATGAACTATGAACTGAACTAGTTCATTTTAAAATGTGTGAACTGAACTTTGAACTAGTTCATGTAGAAAATGAACTTTCCCAACACTGTTGGCAGCAGGATATATCATATATTTCACTAACTCAAACATACCAAGGTCAATCTGCACCAAACTTCATATGTTTGATAATAGTGCTGGCCTGAACACATCTACATGCCAATAATCAGTTACAGGCATAGCGCCACCATCTGGCAGCGGCAAGTTTGGCACATTTAAATGACTTATGACATATTTTTTCTATATTTACTGTATTAAACGCATACTGCCCACCGTTTGCTGATTTCCTGAAGCCACCGGTCGGCGGTGAGCCCGGGTGCGAGGGCCCGTTCATCGCTGCTCGCAGCTTTAATTAGGGCCCGAGCACCGATGGTGTGAGGACCCTATTGAATCTGCTCCGTTTATTATTATTATTATTATTATTAGGGCCCGAGCACCGATCGTGTGAGGACCCTATTGGATCTGCTCCGTTTCTTATTAGGGCCCGAGCACCGATGGTGTGAGGACCCTATTGGATCTGCTTCGTTTATTAGGGCCCGAGCACCGATGGTGTGAGGACCCTATTGAATCTGCTCCGTTTATTATTATTATTATTAGGGCCCGAGCACCGATGGTGTGAGGACCCTATTGAATCTGCTCCGTTTATTATTATTATTATTAGGGCCCGAGCACCGATGGTGTGAGGACCCTATTGGATCTGCTCCGTTTCTTATTAGGGCCCGAGCACTACAGTGCGAGGACCCTATTGGAATTGCTCCGTTTATTAGGGCCCGAGCACCGATGGTGTGAGGACCCTATTGGATCTGCTCCGTTTCTTATTATTATTATTCTTATCCGGAATGAATCGCATTTTTGAGGGCCTAAACATACCCGAAAACTCATGAAACTTTGCACACACATCAAACCTGGCGAAAATGTACGTCTGATATGGGTTTCAGAGATGGGTGTGGCAAAATGGCTCGATAGCGCCACCTTTACACGTTCCGCGGTGTGCGCTTTCAGCTGTGATTCACGTACATGCACGAAAATCGGTACACACATGTAACTCACCAATACCTACAAAAAAGCCTCTTGGGATAAAATCCAAAACCCAACTGGAAGTCGGTTATTATTAATTTTCTCAGCAAAATTTGTGTCATTTTTGCCATTTTCAGGCGTCATACTTGAACGAACTCCTCCTAGAGATTTATACGGATCAACGCCAAATTTGGTAAGTCTAATCTAAAGCCCTTTGTGACGTTAAATTGCGAAGATCTAGAGTTTTCATCGGAGGGCGTGTCCGTGGCGGCCTGGCAAATTTCGATGTTTCGCCATGAAAAAGGAAGTTGCTATAACTCAGGCATAAAATGTCCGATCTGCCCCAAACTTCACATGTGTGATAACACTCCTGACCTGATTACATCTACATGTCCATATTCAGTTATAGTCATAGCGCCACCTGCTGGCAACAGGAAGTGTCATGCTGTACTCTGCAACAAACTCCTCCTAGAGATTTATACAGATCAACACCAAAATCGGTCAGTCTAATATAAAGGCTTTAGTGATGTTAAATTGTGAAGATCTTGAGTTTTCGTTGAAGGGCGTGTCCGTGGCGGCCTGACAAATTTCGAGGTCTCGCCATGGATATAAAACTTGTTATAACTCAGCCATAAAATGTCCGATTTGCCTCAAACTTCACATGTTCGATTAAAGTCCTGGCCTGAAAACATCTGAAAGCCAATATTCTGTTATAATCACAGCGCCACCTGTTGGTAACAGGAAATGACTTGTAGCAAACTCCTCCTACAGATTTAATGATATCAACATTAAATTTGGTCAGTCTGATCTAGAGGCCTTAGAGATGTTAAATTGTGAAGATCTTGAGTTTTCATTAAAGGGCGTGTCTGTGGCGGCCTGACAAAGTTTGATGTTTCGCCGTGGATATAGAAGTTGTCATAACTCAGCCATAAAATGTCCGATCTGCCTCAAACTTCACAGGTTTGGTAAGAGTCCTGGCCTGAAGACCCCTAAAGGCCAATATTCAGATATTATCATAGCGCCACCTGTTGGCAGCAAATTATATCATATATACTAACTCAAACATACCAAAATCAATCTGCACCAAACTTCATATGTTTGATAATAGTGCTGGCCTGAACACATCTACATGCCAATAATCAGTTATAGGCATAGCACCACCAGCTGGCAGCGGGAAATTTGGCACATTTAAGTGACTTATGACATATGTCTCCTATATTTACTGTATTAAAAGCATACTGCCCACCGTTTGCTGTTTTCCTAAAGCCACTGGTCGGCGGTGAGCCCGGGTGCGAGGGCCCGTTCATCGCTGCTTGCAGCTTTAATTAGGGCCCGAGCACTACAGTGCGAGGACCCTATTGGAATTGCTCCGTTTATTATTAGGGCCCGAGCCCAAAAGGGCGAAGGCCCTATTGTTCTTCTAAGGATTCTTATTTTTTTTTATTTTTTTATTTTTTTATTTTTTTTTTCAACCGTTGGGGCACTTTTGGGGGCCTTAACATACTCAAAAACTCTTGAAAATTTGCACACACGTTGGAATCTGCCGTCGTCCGGACGCCACAGAGGCTGGGACCCGGGCGTGGTTCAGGGCATCTACAGCGCCCCCTGGAAAACAGTTTGAAAACTTGATGTACTGCGCACACATAATTGCACGTACTCATATGAAACTCGGTACACATATAGAACTCATCGAGCTGAACAACTTTTGTACTCTATGTCATGGGCTCCACGCAACAGGAAGTGAGATATTTAGGGCTGTTTAAAAAGCGCATGCTCTGGAATTTAACATACTCCTCCCAGGAATTCCATGGGATTGTCACCAAACTCGGTCAGCATGATCTCAAGGCATTGGGGACGCTAAATTGCGAGGAGATTTTTGATATCTCGAACGGTTTGGCCGTGGCAAGGCGACAAAGTTATGGCGAGAAATGAGAAACAGGAAGTGTCTAATAACTGTTGCACACATTGCCTGATTCTGATGAAACTTCACCAGTTTGTTCCTTGTATGATGCCGATTCCATAAATGTGACTATTATGAGTCAAAGTTATAGCGCCACCAACTGGCAGCAGGAAACGTGTCATTTTCAAAATGCTTTGAAATCAGCCTCTTAATTTTACTCGATTTTCTTTAAACTTCATCAAAATCATGTCAAAACACGGCCGATAAGAATATGTAAAGGGGTCGATGATAAATCAAATGCTGTTGCCATGGCAACGTGTCAAACTTTAAAATTACATTCCTGTCTTTTCGAGGCAGATAACATGCTTAGAATTTCATGAAACTCAACACACACATCAATATTAATGATAGTTAGACACTGGCAAAAGGTCATAAATGGGCGTGGAGCAGGCACTCTATAGCGCCATCTTTTGACAAAAGTTTGGGGGTTAGTTTTTCCTACAGTCACCAAACTCTGTACATATATTGTTCTCATCAATCTGGACAACTTTCTAAATCAAACTCATTAGCTAAGACCAACAGAAAGCCGGCTATTTTGATTTGAAGGTGGATTTTTTGAAAAATCAGGTAGTAAACAAATTCACACTACTCCTAAGAACAACCAGCTGTTCACACCAAACTTTTTTAACATGAAGAGAAGATTCTGAAGATGTTAAATTGCGAGCGGATTTTGGATATCTCGAACGGTGTTGACGTGGTGATTTTTTAAAGATATAGTAAAAAACATAACCCTAATTTTTTATATCTTTAAAGTGCAGCATCCAAACTCTTTAAAACTTTTTTCACACAGAGATCTAATCATTCTGAGCAAGTGCTGGAAATATAAATTTTATACAAGCTTCAATGAATTAAAGAAAATTAAAAAAATAACTCAGAATCCTGCTGTCACTCTGGTGAATGTCTCTACAGTATGTGTGTGCGTTCAGTCAGGCACAGAGAAGCTCATTATTGCAGGGGGGAGGGGTGAGAGGCAGAGAGGGTGACAGAGTAGAGAGCCATCCTACAGACCATCTTTGAACAAAAAATGCACATATGTATTTTAATTACATAAATATGTCTGATCTTTGAGAGTCTGATATTTTGAGAAAATATAAAAGGTCACTTTGTCTTTCATTGTTCGTATTTTGCAGTTGTTGTTTTTTATTTATTTTTTACTTAACTGTACCATGAACTTGTCCTATTCAGTCACATAGCAAAAGATTTAAAAAAATACAACTTTTTAGCATGATCAATTTATCTTCATTGATAGACAATATTTACATAGTGTTATTTATTGAATATAAAATAATAATAATAAAAAAATATGACAAACTTTGACAACAAAACAAACGTTATTGTTATCTCTTCAAAACATCTGAAAACCATAATTTTAAGATCAGTTATAAATATATATATATTACCCCGTTAAAATACTCAACTTGATTTTTAAAGATATTTTGAAAGAATGAAGAGTTTATAGAGCACTTTATTGTGTATTGCTGTACACCCACATGAACTGTGTTCATGTTCATGTTAATTCACAGTACATAAACTTTATATGAATACTTTTTTTAGCTTAATATTAATTAACATTAATAAATGCTATTTATTTATTGGTCATGTTAACTAATATAGTTAATTTTAACAAATGAAACTGGATGGCAACATTTTATATTTTGTGTGTATGTGTCTGTGTGTTGATTTTAAAGTGTAACCCTTTCAATTCTGTAAACTTAAAATCCAAACTAGCAGAGGATTACTGTGAATGCATGTGCCAACTGGGCACCGTCTTCCTTATTGATTATTAGTTATGTAGCACTTAAGAGTGATGTCTTATAACAGGAGTCACCAGCAAAGCAATATCCACACAAAAATTGTACAGATAGGTAACAATGACATTTAAGCAGAAGTGGTGGATGTAAAGGAAGCAATAATAACATTTTGCTATCATCATGAATCATGTTCTTATCATCATTTGTAGCATACTGGTTCACAGTTGGCATTTATCTGAAGTCCTTGCATTGATTGCATTTAGTTAAATCAACATTATATTTGTTCAGTCTGATCTTGAAGCCTTAGAGATGTTAAATTGTGAAGATCTTGAGTTTTCATTAAAGGGCATGTCCGTGGTGGACTGACAAAGTTTGATGTTTCTGCATAGACATAGAAGTGAATATAACTTAGCCTGAAAATGTCTGATCTGCCACAAAATTCACAGGTTTGGTAAGAGTCCTGGCCTGAAGACACCTAAAGACCAATATTCAGATATTATCATAGCGCCACCTGTTGGCAGCAGGATATCGCATATATTTCACTAACTCAAACATACCAAGGTCAATCTGCACCAAACTTCATATGTTTGATAATAGTGCTGGCCTGAACACATCTACATGCCAATAATCAGTTATAGGCATAGCGCCACCAGCTGGCAGCGGCAAGTTTGGCACATTTAAGTGACTTTGACATATTTCTCCTACATTTACTGTATTAAAAGCATACTGCCCACCGTTTGCTGTTTTCCTGAAGCCACCGGTCGGCGGTGAGCCCGGGTGCGAGGGCCCGTTCATCGCTGCTCGCAGCTTTAATTCTTCTTCTTCTTCTTCTTCTTCTTCTCCAAAATGAAAAGTCTTTTTGAGGGCCTAAACATGCCCGAAAACTCACGAAACTTTGCACACGCATCAGACCTGGCGAAAATTTACATCTGATATGGTTTTCAAAAGTGGGTGTGGCAAAATGGCTCGATAGCGCCACCTATAAAATTTCAACGGAGTGCCCCTCGAGCTACGTTTCACGTACATGTACGAAACTCGGTACACATATGTAACACACCAATACCTACAAAAAAGTCTCATGGTGCAACATCCGAAACCCAACAGGAAGTCCGTTATATTGAATTTCCTGTACGATTTTTGTGCAGTTTTTGCCATTTTCAGGCCTCATACTTTAACGAACTCCTCCTACAGTTTTTATCCGATCATCTTCAAATTTGCTGAGTGTCATCATAAGGCCTTTGCGATGTTAAATTGCGAAGCTTTAGAGTTTTCGTCGAAGGGCGTGTCCGTGGCGGCCGGACAAACTTTGATGTTTCGCCATGAAAAAGGAAGTTGCTATAAATCAGGCATACGATGTCCGATCTGCCTCAAACTTCACATGTTTAATGACAGTCCGGTCCTGAACACACGTCAGTGCCCATATTCAGTTATAGTCATAGCGCCACCTGCTGACAACAGGAAATGACATGTTTAACACTGTTACGGACTCCTAGAAACATATTGAAATGCGTTAACAAGTCTTAAATAGGCTAGCAACATGCTACAAACATGCTAAAACATGCTAGCAACACTTAGCTAAGAGCTAAAGCATGCTATTAATACAAATACAAAAGGAAATTGCTGTAACTCATTTATATAATGTTGAATCTGACCCAAACTTAATATTCAACATGCTACAAAAATAATAAAGTATGCTAGCAACACTTAGCTAATATGCTAAAGCATGCTAATAATACAATGAAACAGGAAGTTACTCTAACTCAGGCATACAATGTCCAATCAGCCCCAAACTTAACATGTTTGATAAGAATCCTGGCCTAAACACACGCCCATGCCCGTATTCGGTTATAGTCATAGCGCCACCAGCTGGTAACAGGAAGCCACATGTTTAATACTGTTGTGGATGCCTAGCAACATTTTTAAAAAAATCAACAACTGTTAAACAGGGTAGCAACATGCTAGAAACATGCTATAACATGTTAGCAACATTAAGCTAAGTGCTAAAGCATACTCTTAATGCAATGAAACAGGAAGTTACTGTAACTCAGGCATGCAATGTCCAATCAGCCCCAAACTTCACATGTTTGATAACAGTCCTGGCCTGAAGATATCTACATGCCAATATTCAGTTATAGTTATAGCGCCACCTACTGTCAACAGGAAGTGACATGTTTAACACTGTGACACACTATTAGCAACACACTAAAAAAGCCATTGAGTGCTAAACTAGTTCAAAACGTACTCAAACATGCTAGCAACACTTACTTAGTGCTAAAGCATGTTGTTAAAGACATAAAACAGGAAGTTACTGTAACTCAGACATGCAATGTCCAATCAGCCCCAAACTTCACGTTTGATAAGAGTCCTGGCCTGAAGATATATACATGCCCATATTCAGTTATAGTCACAGCGCCACCTGCTGACAACAGGAAGTGACGTTTAATGGTGTTACGGACTCCTAGCAACATAATAAAAAGCGTCAGCAAGTTTTAAATAGGCTAGCATCATGCTAGAATCATGTTAAAACATGCTAGCAACACTTAGCTGAGAGCTAAAGCATGATATTAATACAAAGAAAAATAAGTGTAACTCATGCATACAATGTCCAATCTGACCCAAGCTTAATATGTTTGATAAGAGTCCTGGTCTGAACACAAGCCCATGCCCATATTCAGTTATAGTCATAGTGCCACCTGCTGGCAACAGGAAGTCACATGTTTAATACTGTTGTGGATGCCCAGCAACATTTTAAAAATATCAACAAGTGTTAAATAGGGTAGCAACATGCTAGAAACATGTTAGCAACATTTAGCTAAGTGCTAAAGCATAATCTTAATGCAATGAAACAGGAAGTTACTGTAACTCAGGCATGCAATGTCCAATCAGCCCCAAACTTAATATGTTTGATAAGAGTCCTGGCCTGAATACATTTACATGCCAGTATTTAGTTATAGTCATAGCGCCACCAGCTGGCAACAGCAAATTACTTGTTTTACACTAACTTAAGCATGCAATGTACAATTTGCACCAAACTTGACATGTTTGCCAATAGTCCTGGCCTGAAGACATCTAAAAGCCAATATTTCGTAATAGCGCCACCTGTTGGCAGCAGGATATGTCATGACTTACACTCAAGCATGCCATGTTCAAGCTTCACCAAACTTCATATGTTTCATAAAAGCACTGGCCTGAACACATCTGCATGCCAATATTCAGTTATAGGCATAGCTCCACCAGCTGGCAGCAGGAAGATTGGCACATATCAATGACTTTGACATATTCCTCCTACATTTACTGTGTTAATAGCATAGTGCCCACCATTCGCCACCGATCGGCGGTGAGCCCGAGTGCGAGGGCCCTACCATCGCTGCTTGCAGCTTTAATTATTATTCTTCTTCTTCTTCTCCAAAATGAAAAGTCTTTTTGAGGGCCTAAACATGCCCGAAAACTCACGAAACTTTGCACACGCATCAGACCTGGTGAAAATTTACATCTGATACGGTTTTCAGAAGTGGGTGTGCCAAAATGGCTCCATAGCGCCACCTATAAAATTTCAACGGAGTGCGCCACGAGCTGCGTTTCACGTACATGTACGAAACTCGGTACACATATGTAACACACCAATACCTACAAAAAAGTCTCCTGGTGCAACATTCGAAACCCAACAGGAAGTCCGTTATATTGAATTTCCTGTACGATTTTTGTGCAGTTTTTGCCATTTTCAGGCCTCGTACTTTAACGAACTCCTCCTACAGTTTTCATCCGATCATCTTCAAATTTGCTGAGTGTCATCATAAGGCCTTTGCGATGTTAAATTGCGAAGCTTTAGAGTTTTCGTCGAAGGGCGTGTCCGTGGCGGCCGGACAAACTTTGATGTTTCGCCATGAAAAAGGAAGTTGCTATAATTCAGGCATACAATGTCCGATCAGCCTCAAACTTCACATGTTTGATAACATTCTGGTCCTGAACACACGTCAGTGCCCATATTCAGTTATAGTCATAGCGCCACCTGCTGACAACAGGAAGTGACATGTTTAACACTGTTACGGACTCCTAGCAACATATTGAAAAGCGTTAACAAGTCTTAAATAGGCTAGCAACACGCTACAAACATGCTAAAACATGCTAGCAACACTTAGCTAAGAGCTAAAGCATGCTATTTATACAAATACAAAAGGAAATTGCTGTAACTCATGTATATAATGTCGAATCTGACCCAAAATTAATATTAAACATGCTACAAACATAGTAAAGCATGCTAGCAACACTTAGCTAATATGCTAAAGCATGCTAATAATACAATGAAACAGGAAGTTACTCTAACTCAGGCATACAATGCCCAATCAGCCCCAAACTTAACATGTTTGATAAGAGTCCTGGCCTGAACACACGCCCATGCCCGTATTCAGTTATAGTCATAGCGCCACCAGCTGGTAATAGGAAGCCACATGTTTAATACTGTTGTGGATGCCTAGCAACATTTTAAAAATATCAACAAGTGTTAAACAGGGTGGCAACATGCTAGAAACATGCTATAACATGTTAGCAACATTTAGCTAAATGCTAAAGCATGCTCTTAAAGCAATGAAACAGGAAGTTACTGTAACTCAGGCATGCAATGTCCAATCAGCCCCAAACTTCACATGTTTGATAAGAGTCCTGGCCTGAAGAGATATATATGCCCATATTCAGTTATAGTCACAGCGCCACCTGCTGACAACAGGAAGTGACGTTTACTGGTGTTACGGACTCCTAGCAACATATTAAAAAGTGTTAGCAAGTTTTAAATAGGCTAGCATCATGCTACAATCAAGTAAAAATGCTAGCATCACTTAGCTAAGAGCTAAAGCATGATATTAATACAAAGAAAAATAAGTGTAACTCATGCATACAATGTCCAATCTGACCCAAGCTTAATATGTTTGATAAGAGTCCTGGTCTGAACACAAGCTCATGCCCATATTCAGTTATAGTAATAGTGCCACCTGCTGGCAACAGGAAGTCACATGTTTAATTCTGTTGTGGAAGCCCAGCAACATTTTAAAAATATCAACAAGTGTTAAATAGGGTAGCAACATGCTAGAAACATGTTAGCAACATTTAGCTAAGTGCTAAAGCATACTCTTAATGTAATGAAACAGGAAGTTACTGTAACTCAGGCATGCAATGTCCAATCAGCCCCAAACTTAATATGTTTGATAAGAGTCCTGGACTGAATACATTTACATGCCAATATTCAGTTATAGTCATAGCGCCACCAGCTGGCAACAGCAAATTACTTGTTTTACACTAACTTAAACATGCAATGTACAATTTGCACCAAACTTGACATGTTTGGCAATAGTCCTGGCCTGAAGACGTCTGAAAGCCAATATTCCGTAATAGCGCCACCTGTTGGCAGCAGGATATGTCATGTATTACACTCAAGCATGCCATGTTCAATCTGCACCAAACTTCATATGTTTGATAAAATCGCTGGCCCGAACTCATCAGCATGCCAATATTTAGTTATACACATAGAGCCACCAGGTGGCAGCAAGAAATCTGGCACATCTAAATGACTTCCACATATTCCTCCTAAATTTACTATGTTAAAAGCATAGTGCCCACCATTCGCCACAGGTCGGCGGTGAGCCCGGTGCGAGGGCCCTCCCATCGCTGCTTGCAGCTTTAATTATTATTATTATTCTTATCCGGAATGAATCGCATTTTTGAGGGCCTAAACATACCCGAAAACTAACAAAACTTTGCACACACATCAGACCTGGCGAAAATGGACATCTGATATGGGTTGCAGAAGTGGGTGTGGCAAAATGGCTCAATAGCGCCACCTTTACACGTTCCGCGGTGTGCGCATTCAGCTGTGATTATCGTACATGCACAAAAATCGGTACACATATGTAACACACCAATACCTACAAAAAAGCCTCTTGAGATAAAATCCGAAACCCAACAGGAAGTCGGTTATTATTAATTTTCTCAGCAAAATTTGTGTCATTTTTGCCATTTTCAGGTGTCATACTTGAACGAACTCCTCCTAGACATTTATTCGGATCACCACCAAATTTGGTGAGTCTAATCTAAAGCCCTTTGTGACGTTAAATTGTGAAGATCTAGAGTTTTCATCGGAGGGCGTGTCCGTGGCGGCCTCGCAAATTTCGATGTTTCGCCATGAAAAAGGAAGTTGCTATAACTTAGGCATAAAATGTCCGATCTGTCCCAAACTTCACATGTGTGATAACACTCCTGACCTGAAGACATCTACATGCCCATATTCAGTTATAGTCATAGCGCCACCTGCTGGCAACAGGAAGTGTCATGTTGTACTCTGCAACAAACTCCTCCTAGAAATTTATACAGATCAACACCAAAATCGGTCAGTCTAATATAAAGGCTTTAGTGATGTTAAATTGCGAAGATCTTGAGTTTTCGTTGATGGGCGTGTCCGTGGCGGCCTGACAAATTTCGAGTTCTCGCCATGGATATAAAACTTGTTATAACTCAGCCATAAAATGTCCAATTAGCCTCAAACTTCACATATTCGATAAGAGTCCTGGCCTGAACACATCTGAAGGCCAATATTCTATTATAATCACAGCGCCACCTGTTGGCAACAGGAAATGACTTGTATCAAACTCCTCCTAGAGATTTAATGATATCAACATTATATTTGGTCAGTCTGATCTAGAGGCCTTAGAGATGTTAAATTGCGAAGATCTTGAGTTTTCGTCAAAGGGCGTGTCCGTGGTGGCCTGACAAAATTTGACGTTTCGCCATGGACATAGAAGTTGTTATAACTCAGCCATAAAATATCCGATCTGCCTCAAACTTCACAGGTTTGGTAAGAGTCCTGGCCTGAAGACATCTAAAGGCCAATATTCAAATATTATCATAGCGCCACCTGTTGGCAGCAGGATATATCATATCTTTCACTAACTCAAACATACCAAGGTCGATCTGCACCAAACGTCATATGTTTGATGAAAGTGCTGGCCTGAACACATCTACATGCCAATAATCAGTTATAGGCATAGCGCCACCAGCTGGCAGCAGAGAGTTTGGCACATTTAAGTGACTTTGATCTATTTTTCCTACATTTACTGTATTAAAAGCATACTGCCCACCGTTTGATGTTTTCCTAAAGCCACCGGTCGGCGGTGAGCCCGGGTGCGAGGGCCCGTTCATCACTGCTTGCAGCTTTAATTATTATTATTCTTCTTCTTCTCCAAAATGAATCGCATTTTAGAGGACCTAAACATGCCCAAAAACTCACAAAACTTTGCACACACATCAAACCTCGCGAAAATTTACGTCTGATATGGGGTTCAGAAGTGGGTGTGGCAAAATGGCTCGACAGCGCCACCTTTAGACGTTCAGCGGTGTGCGCTTTCATCTGTGATTCACGTACATGCACGGAAATCGGTACACACATGTAACACACCAATACCTACAAAAAAGCCTCTTGGAGAAAAATCCGGAACCCAACAGGAAGTCGGTTAATATTAATATTCTCAACAAAATTTGTGTCATTTTTGCCATTTTCAGGCGTCGTACTTGAACGAACTCCTCCTAGAGATTTATTCGGATCAACGCCAAATTTGCAGAGTCTAGTCTAAAGCCCTTTGTGACGTTAAATTGTGAAGATCTAGAGTTTTCATCAGAGGGCGTGTCCGTGGCGGCCTCGCAAATTTCGATGTTTCGTCATGAAAAAGGAAGTTGCTATAACTCAGGCATACAATGTCCGATCTGTCCCAAACTTCACATGTGTGATAACACTCCTGACCTGATGACATCTACATGCCCATATTCAGTTATAATCATAGCGCCACCTGCTGGCAACAGGAAGTGTCATGCTGTACTCTACAACCAACTCCTCCTAGAGATTTATACAGATCAACACCAAAATCTGTCAGTCTAATATAAAGGCCTTAGTGATGTTAAATTGTGAAGATCTTGAGTTTTCGGTAAAGGGCGTGTCCGTGGCGGCCTGACAAATTTCGAGGTCTCGCCATGGATATAAAACTTGTTATAACTCAGCCATAAAATGTCCGATTTGCCTCAAACTTCACATATTCAATAAGAGTCCTGGCCTGAACCAATCTGAAGGCCAATATTCTATTATAATCACAGCGCCACCTGTTGGCAACAGGAAATTACTTGTATCAAACTCCTCCTAGAGATTTAATGATATCAACATTATATTTGGTCAGTCTGATCTAGAGGCCTTAGAGATATTAAATTGTGAAGATCTTGAGTTTTCGTCAAAGGGCGTGTCCTTGGTGGCCTGACAAAGTTTGATGTTTCGCCATGAACATAGAAGTTGTTATAACTCAGCCATAAAATGTCCGATCTGCCTCAAACTTCACATGTTTGGTAAAAGTCCTGGCCTGAAGACATCTAAAGGCCAATATTCAGATATTATCATAGCGCCACCTATTGGCAGTAGGATATATCATATCTTTCACTAACTGAAACATACCAAGGTCAATCTGCACCAAACTTCATATGTTTGATGAAAGTGCTGGCCTGAACACATCTACATGCCAATAATCAGTTATAGGCATAGCGCCACCAGCTGGCAGCAGGAAGTTTGGCACATTTAAGTGACTTTGATCTATTTTTCCTACATTTACTGTATTAAAAGCATACTGCCCACCGTTTGCTGTTTTCCTGAAGCCACCGGTCGGCGGTGAGCCCGGGTGCGAGGGCCCGTTCATCGCTGCTTGCAGCTTTAATTATTATTATTCTTATCCGGAATGAATCGCATTTTTGAGGGCCTAAACATACCCGAAAACTAACGAAACTTTGCACACACATCAGACCTGGCGAAAATGGACGTCTGATATGGGTTGCAGAAGTGGGTGTGGCAAAATGGCTCAATAGCGCCACCTTTACACGTTCCGCGGTGTGCGCATTCAGCTGTGATTATCGTACATGCACAAAAATCGGTACACATATGTAACACACCAATACCTACAAAAAAGCCTCTTGAGATAAAATCCGAAACCCAACAGGAAGTCGGTTATTATTAATTTTCTCAGCAAATTTTGTGTCATTTTTGCCATTTTCAGGCGTCATACTTGAACGAACTCCTCCTAGAGATTTATTCGGATCAACGCCAAATTTGCTGAGTCTAATCTAAAGCCCTTTGCGACGTTAAATTGCGAAGATCTAGAGTTTTCATCAGAGGGCGTGTCCGTGGCGGCCTGACAAATTTCGATGCTTCGCCATGAAAAAGGAAGTTGTTATAACTCAGGCATAAAATGTCCGATCTGCCCCAAACTTCACATGTGTGATAACACTCCTGACCTGATGACATCTATATGTCCATATTCAGTTATAGTCATAGCGCCACCTGCTGGCAACAGGAAGTGTCATGCTGTACTCTGCAACAAACTCCTCCTAGAGATTTATACAGATCAACACCAAAATCGGTCAGTCTAATATAAAGGCTTTAGTGATGTTTATTTGCGAAGATCTTGAGTTTTCGTTGAAGGGCGTGTCCGTGGCGGCCTGACAAATTTCGAGGTCTCGCCATGGATGTAAAACTTGTTATAACTCAGCCATAAAATGTCCGATTTGCCTCAAACTTCACATATTCGATAAGAGTCCTGGCCTGAACAAATCTGAAGGCCAATATTCTATTATAATCACAGCGCCACCTGTTGGCAACAGGAAATGACTTGTAGCAAACTCCTCCTAGAGATTTAATGATATCAACTTTATATTTGCTCAGTCTGATCTAGAGGCCTTAGAGATGTTAAATTGTGAAGATCTTGAGTTTTCGTTAAAGGGCGTGTCCGTGGCGGCGTCACAAAGTTTGATGTTTCGCCATGTACATAGAAGTTGTTATAACTCAGCCATAAAATGTCCGATCTGCCTCAAACTTCACAGGTTTTGTAAGAGTCCTGGCCTGAAGACACCTAAAGGCCAATATTCAGATATTATCATAGCGCCACCTGTTGGCAGCAGGATATATCATATCTTTCACTAACTCAAACATACCAAGGTCAATCTGCACCAAACTTCATATGTTTGATGAAAGTGCCAGCCTGAACACATCTACATGCCAATAGTCAGTTATAGGCATAGCGCCACCAGCTGGCAGCAGGAAATTTGGCACATTTAAGTGACTTTGACATAATTTTTCCTATTTTTACCGGATTAAATGCATACTGCCCACCATTAGCTGTGTTCCAAAAGCCACCGGTCGGCGGTGAGCCCGTGTGCGAGGGCCCGTTCATCGCTGCTTGCAGCTTTAATTATTATTATTAGGGCCCGAGCACCGATGGTGTGAGGACCCTATTGGATCTGCTCCGTTTATTAGGGCCCGAGCAACGATGGTGTGAGGACCCTATTGAATCTGCTCCGTTTATTATTATTATTATTATTATTATTATTATTATTATTATTATTATTATTATTATTCTCCAAAATGAATCGCATTTTAGAGGACCTAAACATGCCCGAAAACTCACAAAACTTTGCACACACATCAAACTTGGCGAAAATTTACGTCTGATATGGGTTTCAGAAGTGGGTGTGGCAAAATGGCTCGACAGCGCCACCTTTAGATTTTCAGCGGTGTGCGCTTTCAGCTGTGATTCACGTACATGCACGGAAATCGGTACACACATGTAACTCACCAAAACCTACAAAAAAGCCTCTTGGAGCAAAATCCGGAACCCAACAGGAAGTCGGTTAATATTAATATTCTCAACAAAATTTGTGTCATTTTTGCCATTTTCAGGCGTCGTACTTGAACGAACTCCTCCTACAGATTTATTCGGATCAAAGCCAAATTTGCTGAGCCTAATCTAAAGCCCTTTTTGACATTAAATTGTGAAGATCTAGAGTTTTCATCGGAGGGCGTGTCCGTGGCGGCCTCGTAAATTTCGATGTTTCGCCATGAAAAAGGAAGTTGCTATAACTGAGGCATACAATGTCCGATCTGTCCTAATCTTCACATGTGTGATAACACTCCTGACCTGATGACATCTACATGCCCATATTCAGTTTTACTCATAGCGCCACCTGCTGGCAACAGGAAGTGTCATTCTGTACTCTGCAACAAACTCCTCCAAGAGATTTAATCAGATCAACACCAAAATCGGTCAGTCTAATAAAAAGGCTTTAGCGATGTTAAATTGCGAAGATCTTGAGTTTTCATTGAAGGGCGTGTCCGTGGCGGCCTAACAAATTTTGAGGTCTCGCCATGGATCTAAAACTTGTTATAACTCAGCCATAAAATGTCCGATTTGCCTCAAACTTCACATGTTTGATAAGAGTCCTGGCCTGAACCAATATGAAGGCCAATATTCTATTATAATCACAGCGCCACCTGTTGGCAACAGGAAATTACTTGTATCAAACTCCTCCTAGAGATTTAATGATATCAACATTATATTTGGTCAGTCTGATCTAGAGGCCTTAGAGATATTAAATTGTGAAGATCTTGAGTTTTCGTCAAAGGGCGTGTCCTTGGTGGCCTGACAAAGTTTGATGTTTCGCCATGAACATAGAAGTTGTTATAACTCAGCCATAAAATGTCCGATCTGCCTCAAACTTCACATGTTTGGTAAAAGTCCTGGCCTGAAGACATCTAAAGGCCAATATTCAGATATTATCATAGCGCCACCTGTTGGCAGTAGGATATATCATATCTTTCAATAACTCAAACATACCAAGGTCAATCTGCACCAAACTTCATATGTTTGATGAAAGTGCTGGCCTGAACACATCTACATGCCAATAATCAGTTATAGGCATAGCGCCACCAGCTGGCAGCAGGAAGTTTGGCACATTTAAGTGACTTTGATCTATTTTTCCTACATTTAGTGTATTAAAAGCATACTGCCCACCGTTTGCTGTTTTCCTAAAGTCATCGGTCGGCGGTGAGCCCGGGTGCGAGGGCCCGTTCATCGCTGCTTGCAGCTTTAATTATTATTATTATTATTATTCTCCAAAATTAATCGCATTTTAGAGGGCCTAAACATGCCCGAAAAGTCACGAAACTTTGCACACACATCAAACCTGGCGAAAATTTACGTCTGATATGGGGTTCAGAAGTGGGTGTGGCAAAATGGCTCGACAGCGCCACCTTTACCCGTTCAGCGGTGTACGCTTTCAGCTGTGATTCACGTACAGGCAAGAAAATAGGTACACACGTGTAACACACCAATACCTACAAAAAAGCCTCTTGGAGCAAAATTTTACACCCAACAGGAAGTCGGTTATTTTTAATTTTCTCAGCAAAATTTGTGTCATTTTTGCCATTTTCAGGCGTCGTACTTGAACGAACTCCTCCTAGAGATTGATTCGGATCAATGCCGAATTTGGTGAGTCCAATCTAAAGCCCTTTGTGACGTTAAATTGCGAAGATCTAGAGTTTTCATCGGAGGGCGTGTCCGTGGCGGCCTCGCAAATTTCGATGTTTCGCCATGAAAAAGGAAGTTGCTATAACTTAGGCATAAAATGTCCGATCTGTCCCAAACTTCACATGTGTTATAACACTCCTGACCAGAAGACATCTACATGCCTATATTCAGTTATAGTCATAGCGCCACCTGCAGGCAACAGGAAGTGTCATGCTGTACTCTACAACCAACTCCTCCTAGAGATTTATGCAGATCAACACCAAAATCGGTCAGTCTAATATAAAGGCCTTAGTGATGTTAAATTGTGAAGATCTTGAGTTTTCGGTAAAGGGTGTGTCCGTGGCGGCCTGACAAATTTCGAGGTCTCGCCATGGATATAAAACTTGTTATAACTCAGCCATAAAATGTCCAATTTGCCTCAGACTTCACATATTCGATAAGAGTCCTGGCCTGAATACATCTGAAGGCCAATATTCTATTATAATCACAGCGCCACCTGTTGGCAACAGGAAGATACTTGTATCAAACTCCTCCTAGAGATTTAATGATATCAACATTATATTTGGTCAGTCTGATCTAGAGGCCTTAGAGATGTTAAATTGCGAAGATCTTGAGTTTTCGTTAAAGGGCGTGTCTGTGGCTGCGTGACAAAGTTTGATGTTTCGCCATGGACATAGAAGTTGTTATAACTCAGCCATAAAATGTCAGATCTGCCTCAAACTTCACAGGTTTGGTAAGAGTCCTGGCCTAAAGACACCTAAAGGCCAATATTCAGATATTATCATAGCGCCACCTGTTGGCAGCAGGATATATCATATCTTTCACTAACTCAAACATACCAAGGTCAATCTGCACCAAACTTCATATGTTTGATGAAAGTGGTGGCCTGAACACATCTACATGCCCATAATCAGTTATAGACATAGCGCCACCAGCTGGCAGCAGGAAATTTGGCACATTTAAGTGACTTTGACATATTTCTCCTATTTTTACTGTATTAAAAGCATACTACCCACCATTTGCTGTGTTCCTAAAGCCACCGGTCGGCGGTGAGCCCGTGTGCGAGGGCCCGTTCATCGCTGCTTGCAGCTTTAATTATTATTATTATTATTCTTCTCCAAAATGAATCGCATTTTTGAGGGCTTAGACATACCCGAAAACTCATGAAACTTTGCACACACATCAAACCTGGCGAAAATTTACGTCTGATATGGGTTTCAGAGATGGGTGTGGCAAAATGGCTCGACAGCGCCACCTTTAGACGTTCAGCGGTGTGCGCTTTCAGCTGTGATTCACGTACATGCACGGAAATCGGTACACACATGTAACACACCAATACCTACAAAAAAGCCTCTTGGAGCAAAATTTGACACCCAACAGGAAGTCGGTTATTTTTAATTTTCTCAGCAAATTTTGTGTCATTTTTGCCATTTTCAGGCCTCGTACTTGAACGAACTCCTCCTAGAGATTTATTCGGATCAACGCCAAATTTGCTGAGTTTAATCTAAAGCCCTTTGTGACGTTAAATTGCGAAGATCTAGAGTTTTCATCAGAGGGCGTGTCCGTGGCGGCCTGGCAAATTTCGATGCTTCGCCATGAAAAAGGAAGTTGCTACAACTCAGGCATAAAATGTCCGATCTGTCCCAAACTTCACATGTGTGATAACACTCCTGACCTGATGACATCTATATGTCCATATTCAGTTATAGTCATAGCGCCACCTGCTGGCAACAGGAAGTGTCATGCTGTACTCTGCAACAAACTCCTCTTAGAGATTTATACAGATCAACACCAAAATCGGTCAGTCTAAGCAAAAGGCTTTAGTGATGTTAAATTGCGAAGATCTTGAGTTTTCGTTGAAGGGCGTGTCCGTGGCGGCCTGACAAATTTCGAGGTCTCGCCATGGATATAAAACTTGTTATAACTCAGCCATAAAATGTCCGATTTGCCTCAAACTTCACATATTCGATAAGAGTCCTGGCCTGAACAAATCTGAAGGCCAATATTCTATTATAATCACAGCGCCACCTGTTGGCAACAGGAAATGACTTGTAGCAAACTCCTCCTAGAGATTTAATGATATCAACTTTATATTTGCTCAGTCTGATCTAGAGGCCTTAGAGATGTTAAATTGCGAAGATCTTGAGTTTTCGTTAAATGGCGTGTCTGTGGCGGCGTGACAAAGTTTGATGTTTCGCCATGGACATAGAAGTTGTTATAACTCAGATATAAAATGTCCGATCTGCCTCAAACTTCACAGGTTTGGTAAGAGTCCTGGCCTGAAGACACCTAAAGGCCAATATTCAGATATTATCATAGCGCCACCTGTTGGCAGCAGGATATATCATATCTTTCACTAACTCAAACATACCAAGGTCAATCTGCACCAAACTTCATATGTTTGATGAAAGTGGTGGCCTGAACACATCTACATGCCAATAATCAGTTATAGGCATAGCGCCACCAGCTGGCAGCAGGAAATTTGGCACATTTAAGTGACTTTGACATATTTCTCCTATTTTTACTGTATAAAAAGCATACTACCCACCATTTTCTGTGTTCCTAAAGCCACCGGTCGGCGGTGAGCCCGTGTGCGAGGGCCCGTTCATCGCTGCTTGCAGCTTTAATTATTATTATTATTATTATTCTTCTCCGGAATGAATCGCATTTTTGAGGGCCTAAACATACCCGAAAACTCATGAAACTTTGCACACACATCAAACCCGGCGAAAATGGACATCTGATATGGGTTGCAGAAGTGGGTGTGGCAAAATGGCTCAATAGCGCCACCTTTACACGTTCCGCGGTGTGCGCATTCAGCTGTGATTCACGTACATGCACGCAAATCGGTACACACATGTAACTCACCAATACCTACAAAAAAGCCTCCTGGGACAAAATTCGAAACCCAACAGGAAGTCGGTTATTATTAATTTTCTTAGCAAAATTTGTGTCATTTTTGCCATTTTCAGGCGTCATACTTGAACGAACTCCTCCTAGAGATTTATTCGGATCAACACCAAATTTGGTGAGTCTAATCTAAAGCCCTTTGTGACGTTAAATTGCAAAGATCTAGAGTTTTCATCAGAGGGCGTGTCCGTGGCGGCCTCGCAAATTTCGATGTTTCGCCATGAAAAAGGAAGTTGCTATAACTCAGGCATAAAATGCCCGATCTGCCCCAAACTTCACATGTGTGATAACACTCCTGACCTGAAGACATTTACATGCCCATATTCAATTTTACTCATAGCGCCACCTGCAGGCACCAGGAAGTGTCATGCTGTACTCTGCAACAAATTCCTCCTCGAGATTTAATCAGATCAACACCAAAATCGGTCAGTCTAATAAAAAGGCTTTAGGGATGTTAAATTGCGAAGATCTTGAGTTTTCGTTGAAGGGCGTGTCCGTGGCGGCCTGGCAAATTTCGTGGTCTCGCCATGGATATAAATCTTGTTATAACTCAGCCATAAAATGTCCGATTTGCCTCAAACTTCACATGTTCGATAAGAGTCCTGGCCTGAACCAATCTGAAGGCCTATATTCTATTATAATCACAGCGCCACCTGTTGGCAACAGGAAATGACTTGTACCAAACTCCTCCTAGAGATTTAATGATATCAACATTATATTTGGTCAGTCTGATCTCGAGGCCTTAGAGATGTTAAATTGTGAAGATCTTGAGTTTTCGTTAAAGGGCGTGTCCGTGGCGGCCTGGCAAATTTCGTGGTCTCGCCATGGATATAAATCTTGTTATAACTCAGCCATAAAATGTCCGATTTGCCTCAAACTTCACATGTTCGATAAGAGTCCTGGCCTGAACCAATCTTAAGGCCTATATTCTATTATAATCACAGCGCCACCTGTTGGCAACAGGAAATGACTTGTACCAAACTCCTCCTAGAGATTTAATGATATCAACATTATATTTGGTCAGTCTGATCTCGAGGCCTTAGAGATGTTAAATTGTGAAGATCTTGAGTTTTCGTTAAAGGGCGTGTCCGTGGCGGCCTGACAAAGTTTGATGTTTCGCCATGGACATAAAAGTTGTTATAACTCAGCCATAAAATGTCCGATCTGCCTCAAACTTCACATGTTTGGTAAGAGTCCTGGCCTGAAGACATCTAAAGGCCAATATAAAGATATTATTATAGTGCCACCTATTGGCAGCAGGATATATCATATCTTGCACTAACTCACACATACCAAGGTCAATCTTCACCAAACTTCATATGTTTGATGAAAGTGCTGGCCTGAACACATCTACATGCCAATAATCAGTTATAGGCATAGCGCCATCAGCTGGCAATAGGAAGTTTGGCATATTTAAGTGACTTTGATCTATTTTTCCTACATTTAATGTATTAAAAGCATACTGCCCACCGTTTGCTGTGTTCCTAAAGCCACCGGTCGGCGGTGAGCCCGTGTGCGAGGGCCCGTTCATCGCTGCTTGCAGCTTTAATTATTATTATTCTTATCCGGAATGAATCGCATTTTTGAGGGCCTAAACATATCCGAAAACTCATGAAACTTTGCACACACATCAAACCTGGCGAAAATGTACGTCTGATATGGGTTTCAGAGATGGGTGTGGCAAAATGGCTCGATAGCGCCACCTTTACACGTTCCGCGGTGTGCGCTTTCAGCTGTGATTCACGTACATGCACGAAAATCGGTACACACATGTAACTCACCAATACCTACAAAAAAGCCTCTTGGGATAAAATCCAAAACCCAACTGGAAGTCGGTTATTATTAATTTTCTCAGCAAAATTTGTGTCATTTTTGCCATTTTCAGGCGTCATACTTGAACGAACTCCTCCTAGAGATTTATACGGATCAACGCCAAATTTGGTAAGTCTAATCTAAAGCCCTTTGTGACGTTAAATTGCGAATATCTAGAGTTTTCATCGGAGGGCGTGTCCGTGGCGGCCTGGCAAATTTCGATGTTTCGCCATGAAAAAGGAAGTTGCTATAACTCAGACATAAAATGTCCGATCTGCCCCAAACTTCACATGTGTGATAACACTCCTGACCTGATTACATCTACATGTCCATATTCAGTTATAGTCATAGCGCCACCTGCTGGCAACAGGAAGTGTCATGCTGTACTCTGCAACAAACTCCTCCTAGAGATTTATACAGATCAACACCAAAATCGGTCAGTCTAATATAAAGGCTTTAGTGATGTTAAATTGTGAAGATCTTGAGTTTTCGTTGAAGAGCGTGTCCGTGGCGGCCTGACAAATTTCGAGGTCTCGCCATGGATATAAAACTTGTTATAACTCAGCCATAAAATGTCCGATTTGCCTCAAACTTCACATGTTCGATTAAAGTCCTGGCCTGAAAACATCTGAAAGCCAATATTCTGTTATAATCACAGCGCCACCTGTTGGTAACAGGAAATGACTTGTAGCAAACTCCTCCTACAGATTTAATGATATCAACATTAAATTTGGTCAGTCTGATCTAGAGGCCTTAGAGATGTTAAATTGTGAAGATCTTCAGTTTTCATTAAAGGGCGTGTCTGTGGCGGCCTGACAAAGTTTGATGTTTCGCCGTGGATATAGAAGTTGTCATAACTCAGCCATAAAATGTCTGATCTGCCTCAAACTTCACAGGTTTGGTAAGAGTCCTGGCCTGAAGACCCCTAAAGGCCAATATTCAGATATTATCATAGCGCCACCTGTTGGCAGCAAATTATATCATATATACTAACTCAAACATACCAAAATCAATCTGCACCAAACTTCATATGTTTGATAATAGTGCTGGCCTGAACACATCTACATGCCAATAATCAGTTATAGGCATAGCGCCACCAGCTGGCAGCGGGAAATTTGGCACATTTAAGTGACTTATGACATATTTCTCCTATATTTACTGTATTAAAAGCATACTGCCCACCGTTTGCTGTTTTCCTAAAGCCACCGGTCGGCGGTGAGCCCGGGTGCGCGGGCCCGTTCATCGCTGCTTGCAGCTTTAATTAGGGCCCGAGCACCGATGGTGTGAGGACCCTATTGGATCTGCTTCGTTTATTATTATTATTATTATTATTATTCTCCGGAATGAATCGCATTTTTGAGGGCCTAAACATACCCGAAAACTCATGAAACTTTGCACACACATCAAACCTGGCGAAAATGGATGTCTGATATGGGTTTCAGAGATGGGTGTGGCAAAACGGCTCGATAGCGCCACCTTTACACGTTCCGCGGTGTGCGCTTTCAGCTATGATTCACGTACATGCATGAAAATCGGTACACACATGTAGCTCACCAATACCTACAAAAAAGCCTCCTGGGACAAAATCCGAAACCCAACAGGAAGTCGGTTATTATTAATTTTCTTAGCAAAATTTGTGTCATTTTTGCCATTTTCAGGCGTGGTACTTGAACGAACTCCTCCTAGAGATTTATTCGGATCAACGCCAAATTTGCTGAGTCTAATCTAAAGCCCTTTGCGACGTTAAATTGCGAAGATCTAGAGTTTTCATCAGAGGGCGTGTCCGTGGCGGCCTGACAAATTTCGATGCTTCGCCATGAAAAAGGAAGTTGTTATAACTCAGGCATAAAATGTCCGATCTGCCCCAAACTTCACATGTGTGATAACACTCCTGACCTGATGACATCTATATGTCCATATTCAGTTATAGTCATAGCGCCACCTGCTGGCAACAGGAAGTGTCATGCTGTACTCTGCAACAAACTCCTCCTAGAGATTTATACAGATCAACACCAAAATCGGTCAGTCTAATATAAAGGCTTTAGTGATGTTTATTTGCGAAGATCTTGAGTTTTCGTTGAAGGGCGTGTCCGTGGCGGCCTGACAAATTTCGAGGTCTCGCCATGGATGTAAAACTTGTTATAACTCAGCCATAAAATGTCCGATTTGCCTCAAACTTCACATATTCGATAAGAGTCCTGGCCTGAACAAATCTGAAGGCCAATATTCTATTATAATCACAGCGCCACCTGTTGGCAACAGGAAATGACTTGTAGCAAACTCCTCCTAGAGATTTAATGATATCAACTTTATATTTGCTCAGTCTGATCTAGAGGCCTTAGAGATGTTAAATTGTGAAGATCTTGAGTTTTCGTTAAAGGGCGTGTCCGTGGCGGCGTCACAAAGTTTGATGTTTCGCCATGTACATAGAAGTTGTTATAACTCAGCCATAAAATGTCCGATCTGCCTCAAACTTCACAGGTTTTGTAAGAGTCCTGGCCTGAAGACACCTAAAGGCCAATATTCAGATATTATCATAGCGCCACCTGTTGGCAGCAGGATATATCATATCTTTCACTAACTCAAACATACCAAGGTCAATCTGCACCAAACTTCATATGTTTGATGAAAGTGCCAGCCTGAACACATCTACATGCCAATAGTCAGTTATAGGCATAGCGCCACCAGCTGGCAGCAGGAAATTTGGCACATTTAAGTGACTTTGACATAATTTTTCCTATTTTTACCGGATTAAATGCATACTGCCCACCATTAGCTGTGTTCCAAAAGCCACCGGTCGGCGGTGAGCCCGTGTGCGAGGGCCCGTTCATCGCTGCTTGCAGCTTTAATTATTATTATTAGGGCCCGAGCACCGATGGTGTGAGGACCCTATTGGATCTGCTCCGTTTATTAGGGCCCGAGCAACGATGGTGTGAGGACCCTATTGAATCTGCTCCGTTTATTATTATTATTATTATTATTATTATTATTATTATTATTATTATTATTATTATTATTCTCCAAAATGAATCGCATTTTAGAGGACCTAAACATGCCCGAAAACTCACAAAACTTTGCACACACATCAAACTTGGCGAAAATTTACGTCTGATATGGGTTTCAGAAGTGGGTGTGGCAAAATGGCTCGACAGCGCCACCTTTAGATTTTCAGCGGTGTGCGCTTTCAGCTGTGATTCACGTACATGCACGGAAATCGGTACACACATGTAACTCACCAAAACCTACAAAAAAGCCTCTTGGAGCAAAATCCGGAACCCAACAGGAAGTCGGTTAATATTAATATTCTCAACAAAATTTGTGTCATTTTTGCCATTTTCAGGCGTCGTACTTGAACGAACTCCTCCTACAGATTTATTCGGATCAAAGCCAAATTTGCTGAGCCTAATCTAAAGCCCTTTTTGACATTAAATTGTGAAGATCTAGAGTTTTCATCGGAGGGCGTGTCCGTGGCGGCCTCGTAAATTTCGATGTTTCGCCATGAAAAAGGAAGTTGCTATAACTGAGGCATACAATGTCCGATCTGTCCTAATCTTCACATGTGTGATAACACTCCTGACCTGATGACATCTACATGCCCATATTCAGTTTTACTCATAGCGCCACCTGCTGGCAACAGGAAGTGTCATTCTGTACTCTGCAACAAACTCCTCCAAGAGATTTAATCAGATCAACACCAAAATCGGTCAGTCTAATAAAAAGGCTTTAGCGATGTTAAATTGCGAAGATCTTGAGTTTTCATTGAAGGGCGTGTCCGTGGCGGCCTAACAAATTTTGAGGTCTCGCCATGGATCTAAAACTTGTTATAACTCAGCCATAAAATGTCCGATTTGCCTCAAACTTCACATGTTTGATAAGAGTCCTGGCCTGAACCAATATGAAGGCCAATATTCTATTATAATCACAGCGCCACCTGTTGGCAACAGGAAATTACTTGTATCAAACTCCTCCTAGAGATTTAATGATATCAACATTATATTTGGTCAGTCTGATCTAGAGGCCTTAGAGATATTAAATTGTGAAGATCTTGAGTTTTCGTCAAAGGGCGTGTCCTTGGTGGCCTGACAAAGTTTGATGTTTCGCCATGAACATAGAAGTTGTTATAACTCAGCCATAAAATGTCCGATCTGCCTCAAACTTCACATGTTTGGTAAAAGTCCTGGCCTGAAGACATCTAAAGGCCAATATTCAGATATTATCATAGCGCCACCTGTTGGCAGTAGGATATATCATATCTTTCAATAACTCAAACATACCAAGGTCAATCTGCACCAAACTTCATATGTTTGATGAAAGTGCTGGCCTGAACACATCTACATGCCAATAATCAGTTATAGGCATAGCGCCACCAGCTGGCAGCAGGAAGTTTGGCACATTTAAGTGACTTTGATCTATTTTTCCTACATTTAGTGTATTAAAAGCATACTGCCCACCGTTTGCTGTTTTCCTAAAGTCATCGGTCGGCGGTGAGCCCGGGTGCGAGGGCCCGTTCATCGCTGCTTGCAGCTTTAATTATTATTATTATTATTATTCTCCAAAATTAATCGCATTTTAGAGGGCCTAAACATGCCCGAAAAGTCACGAAACTTTGCACACACATCAAACCTGGCGAAAATTTACGTCTGATATGGGGTTCAGAAGTGGGTGTGGCAAAATGGCTCGACAGCGCCACCTTTACACGTTCAGCGGTGTGCGCTTTCAGCTGTGATTCACGTACAGGCAAGAAAATAGGTACACACGTGTAACACACCAATACCTACAAAAAAGCCTCTTGGAGCAAAATTTTACACCCAACAGGAAGTCGGTTATTTTTAATTTTCTCAGCAAAATTTGTGTCATTTTTGCCATTTTCAGGCGTCGTACTTGAACGAACTCCTCCTAGAGATTGATTCGGATCAATGCCGAATTTGGTGAGTCCAATCTAAAGCCCTTTGTGACGTTAAATTGCGAAGATCTAGAGTTTTCATCGGAGGGCGTGTCCGTGGCGGCCTCGCAAATTTCGATGTTTCGCCATGAAAAAGGAAGTTGCTATAACTTAGGCATAAAATGTCCGATCTGTCCCAAACTTCACATGTGTTATAACACTCCTGACCAGAAGACATCTACATGCCTATATTCAGTTATAGTCATAGCGCCACCTGCAGGCAACAGGAAGTGTCATGCTGTACTCTACAACCAACTCCTCCTAGAGATTTATGCAGATCAACACCAAAATCGGTCAGTCTAATATAAAGGCCTTAGTGATGTTAAATTGTGAAGATCTTGAGTTTTCGGTAAAGGGTGTGTCCGTGGCGGCCTGACAAATTTCGAGGTCTCGCCATGGATATAAAACTTGTTATAACTCAGCCATAAAATGTCCAATTTGCCTCAGACTTCACATATTCGATAAGAGTCCTGGCCTGAATACATCTGAAGGCCAATATTCTATTATAATCACAGCGCCACCTGTTGGCAACAGGAAGATACTTGTATCAAACTCCTCCTAGAGATTTAATGATATCAACATTATATTTGGTCAGTCTGATCTAGAGGCCTTAGAGATGTTAAATTGCGAAGATCTTGAGTTTTCGTTAAAGGGCGTGTCTGTGGCTGCGTGACAAAGTTTGATGTTTCGCCATGGACATAGAAGTTGTTATAACTCAGCCATAAAATGTCAGATCTGCCTCAAACTTCACAGGTTTGGTAAGAGTCCTGGCCTAAAGACACCTAAAGGCCAATATTCAGATATTATCATAGCGCCACCTGTTGGCAGCAGGATATATCATATCTTTCACTAACTCAAACATACCAAGGTCAATCTGCACCAAACTTCATATGTTTGATGAAAGTGGTGGCCTGAACACATCTACATGCCCATAATCAGTTATAGACATAGCGCCACCAGCTGGCAGCAGGAAATTTGGCACATTTAAGTGACTTTGACATATTTCTCCTATTTTTACTGTATTAAAAGCATACTACCCACCATTTGCTGTGTTCCTAAAGCCACCGGTCGGCGGTGAGCCCGTGTGCGAGGGCCCGTTCATCGCTGCTTGCAGCTTTAATTAGGGCCCGAGCACCGATGGTGTGAGGACCCTATTGGATCTGCTTCGTTTATTATTATTATTATTATTATTATTATTATTATTATTATTATTATTATTATTATTATTCTTCTCCAAAATGAATCGCATTTTTGAGGGCTTTGACATACCCGAAAACTCATGAAACTTCGCACACACATCAGACCTGGCGAAAATTTACGTCTGATATGGGTTGCAGAAGTGGGTGTGGCAAAATGGCTCGACAGCGCCACCTTTACACGTTCCGCGGTGTGCGCATTCAGCTGTGATTCACGTACATGCACGAAAATCGATACACACATGTAACACACCAATACCTACAAAAAAGCCTCTTGGAGCAAAATTTGACACCCAACAGGAAGTCGGTTATTTTTAATTTTCTCAGCAAATTTTGTGTCATTTTTGCCTTTTTCAGGCCTCGTACTTGAACGAACTCCTCCTAGAGATTTATTCGGATCAACGCCAAATTTGCTGAGTCTAATCTAAAGCCCTTTGTGACGGTAAATTGTGAAGATCTAGAGTTTTCATCGGAGGGGGTGTCCGTGGCGGCCTCGCAAATTTCGATGTTTCGCCATGAAAAAGGAAGTTGCTATAACTCAGGCATACAATGTCCGATCTGTCCTAAACTTCACATGTGTGATAACACTCCTGACCTGAAGACATCTACATGCCCATATTCAATTATGGTCATAGCGCCACCTGCTGGCAACAGGAAGTGTCATGCTGTACTCTACAACAAACTCCTCCTAGAGATTTAATCAGATCAACACCAAAATCGGTGAGTCTAATAAAAAGGCTTTAGCGATGTTAAATTGCGAAGATCTTGAGTTTTCGTTGAAGGGCGTGTCCGTAGCGGCCTGACACATTTCGAGGTCTCGCCATGGATATTAAACTTGTTATAACTCAGCCATGAAATGTCCCATTTGCCTCAAACTTCACATGTTCGATAAGAGTCCTGGCCTGAACACATCTGAAGGCCAATATTCTATTATAATCACAGCGCCACCTGTTGGCAACAGGAAATGACTTGTATCAAACTCCTCCTAGATATTTAATGATATCAACATTATATTTGGTCAGTCTGATCTAGAGGTCTTAGAGATGTTAAATTGTGAAGATCTTGAGTTTTCGTTAAAGGGCGTGTCTGTGGCGGCGTGACAAAGTTTGATGTTTCGCCATGGACATAGAAGTTGTTATAACTAAGCCATAAAATGTCCGATCTGCCTCAAACTTCACAGGTTTGGTAAGAGTCCTGGCCTGAAGACATCTAAAGGCAAATATTCAGATATTATCATAGCGCCACCTGTTGGCAGCAGGATATATCATTTCTTTCACTAACTCAAACATACCAAGGTCAATCTGCACTAAACTTCATATGTTTGATAAAAGTGCCGGCCTGAACACATCTACATGCCAATAATCAGTTATAGGCATAGCGCCACCAGCTGGCAGCAGGGAATTTGGCACATTTAAGTGACTTTGACATATTTCTCCTATTTTTACTGTATTAAAAGCATACTACCCACCATTTGCTGTGTTCCTAAAGCCACCGGTCGGCGGTGAGCCCGTGTGCGAGGGCCCGTTCATCGCTGCTTGCAGCTTTAATTATTATTATTATTATTCTTCTCCAAAATGAATCGCATTTTTGAGGGCTTAGACATACCCGAAAACTCATGAAACTTTGCACACACATCAAACCTGGCGAAAATTTACGTCTGATATGGGTTTCAGAGATGGGTGTGGCAAAATGGCTCGACAGCGCCACCTTTAGACGTTCAGCGGTGTGCGCTTTCAGCTGTGATTCACGTACATGCACGGAAATCGGTACACACATGTAACACACCAATACCTACAAAAAAGCCTCTTGGAGCAAAATTTGACACCCAACAGGAAGTCGGTTATTTTTAATTTTCTCAGCAAATTTTGTGTCATTTTTGCCATTTTCAGGCCTCGTACTTGAACGAACTCCTCCTAGAGATTTATTCGGATCAACGCCAAATTTGCTGAGTTTAATCTAAAGCCCTTTGTGACGTTAAATTGCGAAGATCTAGAGTTTTCATCAGAGGGCGTGTCCGTGGCGGCCTGGCAAATTTCGATGCTTCGCCATGAAAAAGGAAGTTGCTACAACTCAGGCATAAAATGTCCGATCTGTCCCAAACTTCACATGTGTGATAACACTCCTGACCTGATGACATCTATATGTCCATATTCAGTTATAGTCATAGCGCCACCTGCTGGCAACAGGAAGTGTCATGCTGTACTCTGCAACAAACTCCTCTTAGAGATTTATACAGATCAACACCAAAATCGGTCAGTCTAAGCAAAAGGCTTTAGTGATGTTAAATTGCGAAGATCTTGAGTTTTCGTTGAAGGGCGTGTCCGTGGCGGCCTGACAAATTTCGAGGTCTCGCCATGGATATAAAACTTGTTATAACTCAGCCATAAAATGTCCGATTTGCCTCAAACTTCACATATTCGATAAGAGTCCTGGCCTGAACAAATCTGAAGGCCAATATTCTATTATAATCACAGCGCCACCTGTTGGCAACAGGAAATGACTTGTAGCAAACTCCTCCTAGAGATTTAATGATATCAACTTTATATTTGCTCAGTCTGATCTAGAGGCCTTAGAGATGTTAAATTGCGAAGATCTTGAGTTTTCGTTAAATGGCGTGTCTGTGGCGGCGTGACAAAGTTTGATGTTTCGCCATGGACATAGAAGTTGTTATAACTCAGATATAAAATGTCCGATCTGCCTCAAACTTCACAGGTTTGGTAAGAGTCCTGGCCTGAAGACACCTAAAGGCCAATATTCAGATATTATCATAGCGCCACCTGTTGGCAGCAGGATATATCATATCTTTCACTAACTCAAACATACCAAGGTCAATCTGCACCAAACTTCATATGTTTGATGAAAGTGGTGGCCTGAACACATCTACATGCCAATAATCAGTTATAGGCATAGCGCCACCAGCTGGCAGCAGGAAATTTGGCACATTTAAGTGACTTTGACATATTTCTCCTATTTTTACTGTATAAAAAGCATACTACCCACCATTTTCTGTGTTCCTAAAGCCACCGGTCGGCGGTGAGCCCGTGTGCGAGGGCCCGTTCATCGCTGCTTGCAGCTTTAATTATTATTAGGGCCCGAGCACTACAGTGCGAGGACCCTATTGGAATTGCTCCGTTTATTATTATTCTTCTTCTTCTTCTCCAAAATGAAAAGTCTTTTTGAGGGCCTAAACATGCCCGAAAACTCACGAAACTTTGCACACGCATCAGACCTGGCGAAAATTTACATCTGATGTGGTTTTCAAAAGTGGGTGTGGCAAAATGGCTCGATAGCGCCACCTATAAAATTTCAACAGAGTGCGCCTCGAGCTACGTTTCACGTACATGTACGAAACTCGGTACACATATGTAACACACCAATACCTACAAAAAAGTCTCCTGGTGCAACATCCGAAACCGAACAGGAAGTCCGTTATATTGAATTTCCTGAACGATTTTTGTGCAGTTTTTGCCATTTTCAGGCCTTGTACTTTAACAAACTCCTCCTACAGTTTTTATCCGATCATCTTCAAATTTGCTGAGTGTCATCATAAGGCCTTTGCGATGTTAAATTGCGAAGCTTTAGAGTTTTCGTCGATGGGCGTGTCCGTGGCGGCCTGACAAACTTTGATGTTTCGCCATGAAAAAGGAAGTTGCTATAACTCAGGCATACGATGTCCGATCTGCCTCAAACTTCACATGTTTGATGACAGTCCGGTCCTGAACACATGTCAGTGCCCAAATTCAGTTATAGTCATAGCGCCACCTGCTGACAACAGGAAATGACATGTTTAACACTGTTACGGACTCTTAGCAACATATTGAAAAGCGTTAACAAGTCGTAAATAGCCTAGCAACATGCTACAAACATGCTAAAACATGCTAGCAACACTTAGCTAAGAGCTAAAGCATGCTATTAATACAAATACAAAAGGAAATTGCTGTAACTCATGTAAATACTGTTGAATCTGACCCAAACTTAATATTCAACATGCTACAAAAATAATAAAGCATGTTAGCAACACTTAGCTAATATGCTAAAGCATTCTATTAATACAATAAAATAGGAAGTTACTCTAACTCAGGCATACCATGTCCAATCAGCCCCAAACTTAACATGTTTGATAAGAATCCTGGCCTAAACACACGCCCATGCCTGTATTCAGTTATAGTCATAGCGCCACCAGCTGGTAACAGGAAGCCATATGTTTAATACTGTTGTGGATGACTAGCAACATTTGAAAAAAAATTCAACAACTGTTAAAAAGGGTAGAAACATGCTAGAAACATGCTATAACATGTTAGCAACATTTAGTTAAGTGCTAAAGCATGCTCTTAATGCAATGAAACAGGAAGTTACTGTAACTCAGGCATGCAATGTCCAATCAGCCCCAAACTTCACATGTTTGATAACAGTCGTGACATGAAGATGTCTACATGCCAATATTCAGTTATAGTTATAGCGCCACCTACTGTCAACAGGAAGTGACATGTTTAACACTGTGACACACTATTAGCAACACACTAAAAAAGCCATTGAGTGCTAAACTAGTTCTAAACGTACTCAAACATGCTAGCAACACTTACTTAGTGCTAAAGCATGTTGTTAAAGACATAAAACAGGAAGTTACTGTAACTCAGGCATGCAATGTCCAATCAGCCCCAAACTTCACATGTTTGATAAGACTCCTGGCCTGAAGATATATACATGCCCATATTCAGTTATAGTCACAGCGCCACCTGCGGGTGTTACGGACTCCTAGCAACATATTAAAAAGCTTTAGCGAGTTTTAAATAGGCTAGCATCATGCTAGAATCATGTTAAAACATGCTAGCAACACTTAGCTAAGAGCTAAAGCATGATATTTATACAAAGAAAAATAAGTGTAACTCATGCATACAATGTCCAATCTGACCCAAGCTTAATATGTTTGATAAGAGTCCTGGTCTGAACACAAGCCCATGCCCATATTCAGTTATAGTCATAGTGCCACCTTCTGGCAACAGGAAGTCACATGTTTAATACTGTTGTGGATGCCAAGCAACATTTTAAAAATATCAACAAGTGTTAAATAGGGTAGCAACATGCTAGAAACATGATAGCAACATTTAGCTAAGTGCTAAAGCATACTCTTAATGCAATGAAACAGGAAGTTACTGTAACTCAGGCATGCAATGTCCAATCAGCCCCAAACTTAATATGTTTGATAAGAGTCCTGGCCTGAATACATTTACATGCCAGTATTTAGTTATAGTCATAGCGCCACCAGCTGGCAACAGCAAATTACTTGTTTTACACTAACTTAACCATGCAATGTACAATTTGCACCAAACTTGACATGTTTGCCAATAGTCCTGGCCTGAAGATATCTAAAAGCCAATATTTCTTAACAGCGCCACCTGTTGACAGCAGGATATGTCATGACTTACACTCAAGCATGCCATGTTCAAGCTTCACCAAACTTCATATGTTTCATGAAAGCACTGGCCTGAACACACCTGCATGCCAATATTCAGTTATAGGCATAGCGCCACCAGCTGGCGGCAGGAAGATTGGCACATATCAATGACTTTGACATATTCCTCCTACATTTACTGTGTTAATAGCATAGTGCCCACCATTCGCCACCGATCGGCGGTGAGGCCGAGTGCGAGGGCCCTACCATCGCTGCTTGCAGCTTTAATTATTATTATTATTCTTCTCCGGAATGAATCGCATTTTTGAGGGCCTAAACATACCCGAAAACTCATGAAACTTTGCACACACATCAAACCCGGCGAAAATGGACATCTGATATGGGTTGCAGAAGTGGGTGTGGCAAAATGGCTCAATAGCGCCACCTTTACACGTTCCGCGGTGTGCGCATTCAGCTGTGATTCACGTACATGCACGCAAATCGGTACACACATGTAACTCACCAATACCTACAAAAAAGCCTCCTGGGACAAAATTCGAAACCCAACAGGAAGTCGGTTATTATTAATTTTCTTAGCAAAATTTGTGTCATTTTTGCCATTTTCAGGCGTCATACTTGAACGAACTCCTCCTAGAGATTTATTCGGATCAACACCAAATTTGGTGAGTCTAATCTAAAGCCCTTTGTGACGTTAAATTGCGAAGATCTAGAGTTTTCATCAGAGGGCGTGTCCGTGGCGGCCTCGCAAATTTCGATGTTTCGCCATGAAAAAGGAAGTTGCTATAACTCAGGCATAAAATGCCCGATCTGCCCCAAACTTCACATGTGTGATAACACTCCTGACCTGAAGACATTTACATGCCCATATTCAATTTTACTCATAGCGCCACCTGCAGGCACCAGGAAGTGTCATGCTGTACTCTGCAACAAATTCCTCCTCGAGATTTAATCAGATCAACACCAAAATCGGTCAGTCTAATAAAAAGGCTTTAGGGATGTTAAATTGCGAAGATCTTGAGTTTTCGTTGAAGGGCGTGTCCGTGGCGGCCTGGCAAATTTCGTGGTCTCGCCATGGATATAAATCTTGTTATAACTCAGCCATAAAATGTCCGATTTGCCTCAAACTTCACATGTTCGATAAGAGTCCTGGCCTGAACCAATCTGAAGGCCTATATTCTATTATAATCACAGCGCCACCTGTTGGCAACAGGAAATGACTTGTACCAAACTCCTCCTAGAGATTTAATGATATCAACATTATATTTGGTCAGTCTGATCTCGAGGCCTTAGAGATGTTAAATTGTGAAGATCTTGAGTTTTCGTTAAAGGGCGTGTCCGTGGCGGCCTGGCAAATTTCGTGGTCTCGCCATGGATATAAATCTTGTTATAACTCAGCCATAAAATGTTCGATTTGCCTCAAACTTCACATGTTCGATAAGAGTCCTGGCCTGAACCAATCTGAAGGCCTATATTCTATTATAATCACAGCGCCACCTGTTGGCAACAGGAAATGACTTGTACCAAACTCCTCCTAGAGATTTAATGATATCAACATTATATTTGGTCAGTCTGATCTCGAGGCCTTAGAGATGTTAAATTGTGAAGATCTTGAGTTTTCGTTAAAGGGCGTGTCCGTGGCGGCCTGACAAAGTTTGATGTTTCGCCATGGACATAAAAGTTGTTATAACTCAGCCATAAAATGTCCGATCTGCCTCAAACTTCACATGTTTGGTAAGAGTCCTGGCCTGAAGACATCTAAAGGCCAATATAAAGATATTATTATAGTGCCACCTATTGGCAGCAGGATATATCATATCTTGCACTAACTCACACATACCAAGGTCAATCTTCACCAAACTTCATATGTTTGATGAAAGTGCTGGCCTGAACACATCTACATGCCAATAATCAGTTATAGGCATAGCGCCATCAGCTGGCAATAGGAAGTTTGGCATATTTAAGTGACTTTGATCTATTTTTCCTACATTTAATGTATTAAAAGCATACTGCCCACCGTTTGCTGTGTTCCTAAAGCCACCGGTCGGCGGTGAGCCCGTGTGCGAGGGCCCGTTCATCGCTGCTTGCAGCTTTAATTATTATTATTCTTATCCGGAATGAATCGCATTTTTGAGGGCCTAAACATATCCGAAAACTCATGAAACTTTGCACACACATCAAACCTGGCGAAAATGTACGTCTGATATGGGTTTCAGAGATGGGTGTGGCAAAATGGCTCGATAGCGCCACCTTTACACGTTCCGCGGTGTGCGCTTTCAGCTGTGATTCACGTACATGCACGAAAATCGGTACACACATGTAACTCACCAATACCTACAAAAAAGCCTCTTGGGATAAAATCCAAAACCCAACTGGAAGTCGGTTATTATTAATTTTCTCAGCAAAATTTGTGTCATTTTTGCCATTTTCAGGCGTCATACTTGAACGAACTCCTCCTAGAGATTTATACGGATCAACGCCAAATTTGGTAAGTCTAATCTAAAGCCCTTTGTGACGTTAAATTGCGAATATCTAGAGTTTTCATCGGAGGGCGTGTCCGTGGCGGCCTGGCAAATTTCGATGTTTCGCCATGAAAAAGGAAGTTGCTATAACTCAGACATAAAATGTCCGATCTGCCCCAAACTTCACATGTGTGATAACACTCCTGACCTGATTACATCTACATGTCCATATTCAGTTATAGTCATAGCGCCACCTGCTGGCAACAGGAAGTGTCATGCTGTACTCTGCAACAAACTCCTCCTAGAGATTTATACAGATCAACACCAAAATCGGTCAGTCTAATATAAAGGCTTTAGTGATGTTAAATTGTGAAGATCTTGAGTTTTCGTTGAAGAGCGTGTCCGTGGCGGCCTGACAAATTTCGAGGTCTCGCCATGGATATAAAACTTGTTATAACTCAGCCATAAAATGTCCGATTTGCCTCAAACTTCACATGTTCGATTAAAGTCCTGGCCTGAAAACATCTGAAAGCCAATATTCTGTTATAATCACAGCGCCACCTGTTGGTAACAGGAAATGACTTGTAGCAAACTCCTCCTACAGATTTAATGATATCAACATTAAATTTGGTCAGTCTGATCTAGAGGCCTTAGAGATGTTAAATTGTGAAGATCTTCAGTTTTCATTAAAGGGCGTGTCTGTGGCGGCCTGACAAAGTTTGATGTTTCGCCGTGGATATAGAAGTTGTCATAACTCAGCCATAAAATGTCTGATCTGCCTCAAACTTCACAGGTTTGGTAAGAGTCCTGGCCTGAAGACCCCTAAAGGCCAATATTCAGATATTATCATAGCGCCACCTGTTGGCAGCAAATTATATCATATATACTAACTCAAACATACCAAAATCAATCTGCACCAAACTTCATATGTTTGATAATAGTGCTGGCCTGAACACATCTACATGCCAATAATCAGTTATAGGCATAGCGCCACCAGCTGGCAGCGGGAAATTTGGCACATTTAAGTGACTTATGACATATTTCTCCTATATTTACTGTATTAAAAGCATACTGCCCACCGTTTGCTGTTTTCCTAAAGCCACCGGTCGGCGGTGAGCCCGGGTGCGCGGGCCCGTTCATCGCTGCTTGCAGCTTTAATTAGGGCCCGAGCACCGATGGTGTGAGGACCCTATTGGATCTGCTTCGTTTATTATTATTATTATTATTATTCTTCTCCGGAATGAATCGCATTTTTGAGGGCCTAAACATACCCGAAAACTCATGAAACTTTGCACACACATCAAACCTGGCGAAAATGGATGTCTGATATGGGTTTCAGAGATGGGTGTGGCAAAACGGCTCGATAGCGCCACCTTTACACGTTCCGCGGTGTGCGCTTTCAGCTATGATTCACGTACATGCATGAAAATCGGTACACACATGTAGCTCACCAATACCTACAAAAAAGCCTCCTGGGACAAAATCCGAAACCCAACAGGAAGTCGGTTATTATTAATTTTCTTAGCAAAATTTGTGTCATTTTTGCCATTTTCAGGCGTGGTACTTGAACAAACTCCTCCTAGAGATTTACTCCGATCAACAGCAAATTTGGTGAGTCTAATCTAAAGCCCTTTGTGACGTTAAATTGTGAAGATCTAGAGTTTTCATCGAAGGGCGTGTCCGTGGCGGCCTCGCAAATTTCGATGTTTCGCCATGAAAAAGGAAGTTGCTATAACTTAGGCATAAAATGTCCGATCTGTCCCAAACTTCACATGTGTGATAACACTCCTGACCTGATGACATCTACATATCCATATTCAGTTATAGTCATAGCGCCACCTGCTGGCAACAGGAAGTGTCATGCTGTACTCTGCAACCAACTCCTCCTAGAGATTTATACAGATCAACACCAAAATCGGTCAGTCTAATATAAAGGCCTTAGTGATGTTAAATTGTGAAGATCTTGAGTTTTTGGTAAAGGGCGTGTCCGTGGCGGCCTGACAAATTTCGAGGTCTCGCCATGGATATAAAACTTGTTATAACTCAGCCATAAAATGTCCGATTTGCCTCAAACTTCACATGTTCGATAAGAGTCCTGGCCTGAACAAATCTGAAGGCCAATATTCTATTATAATCACAGCGCCACCTGTTGGCAACAGGAAATGACTTGTAGCAAACTCCTCCTAGAGATTTAATGATATCAACTTTATATTTGCTCAGTCTGATCTAGAGGCCTTAGAGATGTTAAATTGCGAAGATCTTGAGTTTTCGTTAAAGGGCGTGTCTGTGGCGGCGTGACAAAGTTTGATGTTTCGCCATGTACATAAAAGTTGTTATAACTCAGCCATAAAATGTCCGATCTGCCTCAAACTTCACAGGTTTGGTAAGAGTCCTGGCCTGAAGATACCTAAAGGCCAATATTCAGATATTATCATAGCGCCACCTGTTGGCAGCAGGATATATCATATCTTTCACTAACTCAAACATACCAAGGTCAATCTGCACCAAACTTCATATGTTTGATGAAAGTGCCAACCTGAACACATCTACATGCCAATAATCAGTTATAGGCATAGCGCCACCAGCTGGCAGCAGGAAATTTGGCACATTTAAGTGACTTTGACATAATTTTTCCTATTTTTACTGGATTAAAAGCATACTGCCCACCATTAGCTGTGTTCAAAAAGCCACCTGTCGGCGGTGAGCCCGTGTGCGAGGGCCCGTTCATCGCTGCTTGCAGCTTTAATTATTATTATTATTCTTATCCGGAATGAATCGCATTTTTGAGGGCCTAGACATACCCGAAAACTAACGAAACTTCGCACACACATCAGACCTGGCGAAAATGGACGTCTGATATGGGTTGCAGAAGTGGGTGTGGCAAAATGGCTCAATAGCGCCACCTTTACACGTTCCGCGGTGTGCGCATTCAGCTGTGATTATCGTACATGCACAAAAATCGGTACACACATGTAGCACACCAATACCTACAAAAAAGCCTCTTGAGATAAAATCCGAAACCCAACAGGAAGTCGGTTATTATTAATTTTCTCAGCAAAATTTGTGTCATTTTTGCCATTTTCAGGTGTCATACTTGAACGAACTCCTCCTAGAGATTTATTCCGATCAACACCAAATTTGGTGAGTCTAATCTAAAGCCCTTTGTGACGTTAAATTGTGAAGATCTAGAGTTTTCATCGGAGGGCGTGTCCGTGGCGGCCTCGCAAATTTCGATGTTTCGCCATGAAAAAGGAAGTTGCTATAACTTAGGCATAAAATGTCCGATCTGTCCCAAACTTCACATGTGTGATAACACTCCTGACCTGATGACATCTACATGCCCATATTCAGTTATAGTCATAGCGCCACCTGCAGGCAACAGGAAGTGTCATGCTGTACTCTACAACCAATTCCTCCTAGAGATTTATACAGATCAACACCAAAATCGGTCAGTCTAATATAAAGCCCTTAGCGATGTTAAATTGTGAAGATCTTGAGTTTTCGGTAAAGGGCGTGTCCGTGGCGGCCTGACAAATTTCGAGGTCTCGCCATGGATATAAAACTTGTTATAACTCAGCCATAAAATGTCCGATTTGCCTCAAACTTCACATATTCGATAAGAGTCCTGGCCTGAACACATCTGAAGGCCAATATTCTATTATAATCACAGCGCCACCTGTTGGCAACAGGAAATGACTTGTATCAAACTCCTCCTAGAGATTTAATGATATCAACATTATATTTGGTCAGTCTGATCTAGAGGCCTTAGAGATGTTAAATTGCGAAGATCTTGAGTTTTCGTTAAAGGGCGTGTCCGTGGCGGCGTGACAAAGTTTGATGATTCGCCATGGACATAGAAGTTGTTATAACTCAGCCATAAAATGTCCGATCTGCCTCAAACTTCACAGGTTTGGTAAGAGTCCTGGCCTGAAGACACCTAAAGGCCAATATTCAGATATTATCATAGCGCCACCTGTTGGCAGCAGGATATATCATATCTTTCACTAACTCAAACATACCATGTTCAATCTGCACCAAACGTCATATGTTTGATGAAAGTGGTGGCCTGAACACATCTACATGCCAATAATCAGTTATAGGCATAGCGCCACCAGCTGGCAGCAGGAAATTTGGCACATTTAAGTGACTTTGACATATTTCTCATATTTTTACTGTATTAAAAGCATACTACCAACCATTTGCTGTGTTCCTAAAGCCACCGGTCGGCGGTGAGCCCGTGTGCGAGGGCCCGTTCATCGCTGCTTGCAGCTTTAATTATTATTATTTTTTTTTTTCAATGTTTTGGGGGATTTTGGGGCCCTTAACATACACAAAAACTCTTGAAAATTTGCACACACATTGGAACCTGCGGCCATCAGGGCCGGACAGACGTTGACATGGGGGGGTCACCTGGGGGGGGCGTGGCACAGCGTTAAAAATTGCGACTTTTGAGGGACTCTGGAGCGCACACCAATTGATCTACAGTCACCAAAATTCATACACATATAGACCTCATCGGGCCGAACAACTTCCGTGCTCACAGTCCGTGCTTCACCAAACAGGAAGTCAGCTATTCAGGGATGTCTAAAAAGCTCATGCAATGGAATTTGAAATACTCCTCCTAGACCTTTCCACTGATGGCCACCAAACTCGGTCAGCATGATCTCAAGACATTGGGGACGCAAAATTGCCAGGGGATTTTTGATATCTCGAACGGTTTGGCCGTGGCGGGGCGACAAAGTTATGGCGAGAAATGAGAAACAGGAAGTGTCTAATAACTTTAACACACTTTGTCTGATTTTGACCAAACTTCAGCAGTTTGTTCATCTTATGATGCCGATCACAGAGATGTGACTATTAGGAGTCAAAGTTATAGCGCCACCAACTGGCAGCACAAAGCACAACGTTTTCTAAATGCTTTTAAATCAACCTCTTAATTTTACTCAATTTGCTTCAAACTTCTTCTCAATAATGTTGAAACACGGCCAATGAGAATCTGTGAATTGCATTATCGATAACTTTTATCATGTTGCCATGGCAACGTGTCAAACTTTAACTTTAGCTTTTTGTGTTTTGGAGCCACTTAAAATACTCAGAATTTCATGAAACTCCACACACACATCTGTATTAATGATATTTAGACACTGATAAAAGCCCATAAATGGGCGTGGAGCAGGCGCTCCATAGCGCCACCTTTTGACAAAAGTTGGGGGTTTAGTTTGTCCTACAGTCACCAAACTCAGTACATATATTGATCTCATCAAGCCAGAAACATTTCTAATTTACACCCATTAGCTACGATCGACAGGAAGTCGGCTATTTTGATTTGAATGTGGATATTTGGAAAAATCAGGCTGTGAAATTTTATATACTTCTCTCGGGAAAACCAACCAATTCACACCAAACTTTTTTGACATGATGCCAACATTCTGAAGATTCTAAATTGCGAGCAGATTTAGGATATCTTGAACGGTGTTGATGTGGTGATTGATTGAAATCGGAGTAAAAAAAGATAGCCGTAATTTTATTATATCTTTAAAGTGCAGCATCCAAAGTCTTTGAAACTTTTTTCATACAGACTACTAGTCATTCTGATCAGACAACGTTCTTTTCATAATTATACAAAGATCTATGAATTAATGAAAATTAAAAAACAAATCTGATCCCTCTCTGCTCTGCACTTATGTGTGTGCGTGGTAAGTGGGTGTGTGTTTTTTGAGTGTTAGGGTGAGAGTGGGGAGGGGGATGGGTGGAAAGAGAGAGTCAGAGAGGAGGAGATAGAAGGGAATATTTAAACTCTTGGTTGTTTATTCATTAGGATGTGAATTAGGGCTGGGTATTGTGACGAATTTGGCAATTCGATTCAATAGTTATTTTATGGTTTCGATTCAATTCGATTCGATATCGATTAGCTATCAATATTTCATTTAAAATGTTAGTTTTGCAGACATGGGATCACTATTTTGATATAAATGCTGGTAACTTAAAACTCCCTTACTTAAGTTTATTACTGAAATACACATCTACATTAATAATAGGGTGCACACAGTTGTTTATTTTAAACAACTTTTATTTTAAATGAATACTGTAACAAGAAGTCATAAATATGTGCATCCAATATACACCATGTAAACAAACTGCAAAATGCACATTACTGTAAAAAAATAAAAAGACTAAATGTGCAACAGTGAAATCTATTAAGAACTTCAAACATGTTTAAGAAATATTTTTTTTTCTCTAAATTCAAATCAGGCCCATCATAAAGCCCTTGTCTGCATATACAAAACATTCTAACTGTCCATAAAACTAACAGTTCTTAACTACAGCCTAATAATTTTTGGTCACCAGATTTTTTTTGCAAAAAATGTACACACATTAGCTACGACCAACAGGAAGTCAGCTATTTTGATTTGAATGTGGATTTTTGGAAAAATATACCTGAATAAATTCATATCACTCATAGCAGAATCAGACAGTTCACACCAAACTTTGTCAACATGGTGCCAAGATACTGAAGATGTTAAAATGTGAACGGCTTTGGGATATCTTGAACGGTGTTGATGTGGTGATTTATGAAAGTAACAGTAAAAAAGATGGAGAGTTATTTCCATATATCTTTAAATTGCATTATTCTAACTCATCAAAACTTTTTACATATAAAGAACAAGAAATTCTTAGGAAATACGTGTAGTTTCAAAATGTTATCATGCTCAGAGGCCCCAAAAACATTAAAGGTGTCATATAAATTGTCAGATTAAAGCTCTAGTACCAGGGATGAACACTAGAGGTCCTCATAAGATAAGGAATCGTTTGAACAATAATGCTATTTAGCTCATTCTCAGTGTATAAGAATGACAATAATCCATAGAATCAGTTGATATGTACTGTACTGTCAGTGTACTTTTACATAATTATTTTGTATAGGTGCTTAAAGAGCATTAAAATCTTTTTTTAATCTTTTAAGGAAAAATTATATGATTTATATACATATATACAATCTCACTGATAGAATAAAAAATCTTATAAGTATGACACTATACTGATCAGTTCACTTAATTAGAATGAGAAACAAATACATCAACTAAGTTAATATGTATTTATTTTTAATATATTTGTTTATAATTATTTCACAGATGCTTATAGATCATTAAAATAATATTTAAAAATGGTTGTAGATCATAAAACATGGTAACTATTTAAAATAGGGTCTCTTTTGTTAACAATGGTTAATGAACTAACACACGAACGAACAACGAACAATATATTTGTACTCGATTTTCTTCAAACTTCATCAGAATGATGTAAAAACACGGCCGATGAGAGTCTGTAAAGGCGTCTCTGATGCATCAAATGCTGTTGCCATGGCAAATAAATAAAAATACAAAATACATTCAAATATTTGTTTCCTGGGTTTTTGAGGCAGATAGCGTGCCTAGAATTTCATTTTCCATTTTCAATTTTCAATGATTTATTATATATTTAACGTGCAGCATCCTAACTCTTTGAAACTTTTTTCATACAAATAACTATTCATTCTGATTAAACACAGTTCATTTAATAATTATACAAAACTCCACGAATGAAAGAAAATTAAAAAACATATCTGATCTCACTCTGCTCTGCACTCTATGTGTGTGTTTGTGTGGTAAGTGGCTGAGTGTAAGGAGGGGGGATGGGTGGCAAGAGAAAGAGTCAGACAGGAGGAGAGACAGTTAGGGTTAGTCCAAAGGGTTACTGTGAATGGATGTGCCAACTGGGCACCGTTTTCCTGATGCTATCGGGATGGCGACTGCCAGACGGCGAGGGCCCGGTCAACGCTGCTTGCAGCTTTAATTAGGGCCCGAGCACTACAGTGCGAGGACCCTATTGGAATTGCTCCGTTTATTATTAGGGCCCGAGCCCAAAAGGGCGAAGGCCCTATTGTTCTTCTAAGGGTTCTTATTAGGGCCCGAGCACTACAGTGCGAGGACCCTATTGGAATTGCTCCGTTTATTATTAGGGCCCGAGCCCAAAAGGGCGAAGGCCCTATTGTTCTTCTAAGGGTTCTTATTAGGGCCCGAGCCCAAAAGGGCGAAGGCCCTATTGTTCTTCTAAGGGTTATTAGGGCCCGAGCCCAAAAGGGCGAAGGCCCTATTGTTCTTCTAAGGGTTATTAGGGCCCGAGCCCAAAAGGGCGAAGGCCCTATTGTTCTTCTAAGGGTTCTTATTTTTTTTTTTTTTTTTTTTTTTTAAAACTTCTGGGCACTTTTGGGGGCCTTAACATACTCAAAAACTCTTGAAAATTTGCACACACGTCGGAATCTGCGGCCATCAGGACGCCACAGAGGCTGGGACCCGGGCGTTGTTCAGGGCCTCTACAGCGCCCCCTGGAACACAGTTTGAAAACTTGATGTACTGCGCACACATACTTGCACGTATTGATATGAAACTCGGTACACATATAGATCTCACTGAGCCAAACAACTTTTGTACTCTATGTCATGGGCTGAACGCAACAGGAAGTGAGATATTTAGGGCTGTTTAAAAAGCGCATGTTCTGGAATTTAACGTACTCCTCCCAGGGTTTCCATAGGATTGTCACCAAACTCGGTCAGCATGATCTCAAGACATTGGGGACGCTAAATTGCGAGGGGATTTTTGATATCTCGAACGGTTTGGCCGTGGCAAGGCGACAAAGTTATGGCGAGAAATGAGAAACAGGAAGTGTCTAATTACTGTTGCACACATTGCTTGATTCTTATGAAACTTCACCAGTTTGTTCGTTGTATGATGCCGATTCCATAAATGTGACTATTATGAGTCAAAGTTATAGCGCCACCAACTGGCAGCAGGAAGCGTGTCATTTTCAAAATCCTTTGAAATCAGCCTCTTAATTTTACTTGATTTTCTTCAAACTTCATCAAAATAATGTCAAAACACGGCCGATGAGAATATGTAAAGGGGTCGATGATAAATCAAATGCTGTTGCCATGGCAACGTGTCAAACTTTAAAATTTGATTCCTGTCTTTTCGAGGCAGATAACATGCTTAGAATTTCATGAAACTCAACACACACGTCAATATTAATGATAGTTAGACACTGGCAAAAGGTCATAAATGGGCGTGGAGCAGGCACTCTATAGCGCCATCTTTTGACAAAAGTTGGGGGGTTAGTTTTTCCTACAGTCACCAAACTCTGTACATATATTGTTCTCATCAATCTGGACAACTTTCTAAATCAAACTCATTAGCTAAGACCAACAGGAAGCCGGCTATTTTGATTTGAATGTGGATTTTTGGAAAAATCAGGCTGTAAACAAATTCACACTCCTTCTAAGAAAAATAAGGTATTCACACCAAACTTTTTTAACATGAAGAGAAGATTCTGAAGATGTTAAATTGCGAGCGAATTTGGGATATCTTGAACGGTGTTGACGTGGTGATTTTTTAAAGATGTAGTAAAAAACATAACCGTAATTTTTTTATATCTTTAAAGTGCAGCATCCAAACTCTTTACAACTTTTTTCACACAGAGATCTTATCATTCTGAGCAAGTTCTGTTAATATAAATTTTATACAAGCTTCTATGAATTAAAGAAAATTAAAAAATGAAATCAGAAACCTGCTGTCACTCAGCAGGCTGAATGTTATTATGTGTGTGTGTTCAGTCACCACAGAATGACAGTCTGAGTGAGAGAGTGCAGGGGGGAGGGGTGAAAGGGAGAGAGGGAGAGGGAGTGAAACTGTTCTGCAATAGACCATCTTTTAGATAGAAATACACATATGTAGAGTAATTGGCATAAATATGTCTGATCTTTGAGAGTCGGATATTTTGAGAAAATATAAAGGGTCACTAAGTCTTTCATTGTTTGTATTTTGCAGTTGTTGCAGTTTTTTTACTGAACTGTACCATGAACTTGTCCTATTCAGTCACATAGCAAAAGATTAAGAAAAATGCAACTTTTAGCATTAGCGATTTATCTTCATTGATAGAAATTTATTTTCATAGTGTTATTTATTGAATATAAAATTTAAATTAACAATTTCAAGACAAACTTGGACAACAAAACAAGCTTTGCTGTTATCTGTTCAAAACATCTGAAAATTATACCATTTTAAGATGAGTTTTATATATATATATATATATATATATATATATATATATATATATATATATATATATATATCCCCATTTCAATACTCAACTTGTTTTTAAAGATATTTTGAAAGAATGAAGCGTTTATAGAGCACTTTATTGTGTATTGCTGTACACCCACATGAACTGTGTTCATGTTCATGTTAATTCACAGTACATAAACTATATATGAATACTATATATGAATTTAGCTTAATATTAATTAACATTAATAAATGCTATTTATTTATTGGTCATGTTAACTAATATAGTTAATGCTAACAAATGAAACTGAATGGCAACATTTTATATTTTGTGTGTATGTGTCTGTGTGTTGATTTTAAAGTCTAACCCTTTCAATTCTGTAAACTTAAAATCCAAACTAGCAGAGGGTTACTGTGAATGCATGTGCCAACTGGGCACCGTCTTCCTTATTGATTCTTAGTTATATAGCACTTAAGAGTGATGTCTTATAACAGGAGTCACCAGCAAAGCAATATCCACACAAAACTTGTACAGATAGGTAACGATGACATTTAAGCAGAAGTGGTGGACGTAAAGCAAGCGATAATAACATTTTGTTATCATCATGAATCATGTTCTTATCATCATTTGTAGCATACTGGTTCACATCATCATCAGAGTATAGGGAAAATTTTGCATATTGGTTCACAGTTGGCATTATCTGAAGTCCTTGCATTGATTGCATTTAATTAAATCAACATTATATTTGGTCAGTATGATCTTGAGGCCTTAGAGATGTTAAATTGTGAAGATCTTGAGTTTTCATTAAAGGGCATGTCCGTGGTGGCCTGACAAAGTTTGATGTTTCTGCATAGACATAGAAGTGGTTATAACTTAGCCTGAAAATGTCTGATCTGCCACAAAATTCACAGGTTTGGTAAGAGTCCTGGCCTGAAGACACCTAAAGACCAATATTCAGATATTATCATAGCGCCACTTGTTGGCAGCAGGATATCTCATATCTTTCACTAACTCAAACATACCAAGGTCAATCTGCACCAAACTTCACATGTTTGATAATAGTGCTGGCCTGAACACATCTACATGCCAATAATCAGTTACAGGCATAGCGCCACCATCTGGCAGCGGCAAGTTTGGCACATTTAAATGACTTATGACATATTTTTTCTATATTTACTGTATTAAAAGCATACTGCCCACCGTTTGCTGATTTCCTTAAGCCACCGGTCGGCGGTGAGCCCAGGTGCGAGGGCCCGTTCATCGCTGCTCGCAGCTTTAATTATTTATTTATTTTTATTTTTTATTTTTTTTTCAACCTTCCGGGCACTTTTGGGGGCCTTAACATACTCAAAAACTCTTGAAAATTTGCACACACGTCGGAATCTGCGGCCATCAGGACGCCACAGAGGCTGGGACCCGGGCGTGGTTCAGGGCCTCTACAGCGCCCCCTGGAACACAGTTTGAAAACTTGATGTACTGCGCACACATACTTGCATGTATTGATATGAAACTCGGTACACATATAGATCTCACTGAGCCAAACAACTTTTGTACTCTATGTCATAGGCTCCACGCAACAGGAAGTGAGATATTTAGGGCTGTTTAAAAAGCGCATGCTCTGGAATTTAACGTACTCCTCCCAGGAATTCCATGGGATTGTCACCAAACTCGGTCAGCATGATCTCAAGACATTGGGGACGCTAAATTGCGAGGAGATTTTTGATATCTCGAACGGTTTGGCCGTGGCAAGGCGACAAAGTTATGGCGAGAAATGAGAAACAGGAAGTGTCTAATAACTGTTGACCACATTGCCTGATTCTGATGAAACTTCACCAGTTTGTTCGTTGTATGATGCCGATTCCATAAATGTGACTATTATGAGTCAAAGTTATAGCGCCACCAACTGGCAGCAGGAAGTGTGTCATTTTCAAAATGCTTTGAAATCAGCCTCTTAATTTTACTCGATTTTCTTTAAACTTCATCAAAATCATGTCAAAACACGGCCGATAAGAATATGTAAAGGGGTCGATGATAAATCGAATGCTGTTGCCATGGCGACATGTCAAACTTTAAAATTAGATTCCTGTCTTTTCGAGGCAGTTAACATGCTTAGAATTTCATGAAACTCAACACACACATCAATATTAATGATAGTTAGACACTGGCAAAAGGTCATAAATGGGCGTGGAGCAGGCACTCTATAGCGCCATCTTTTGACAAAAGTTGGGGGGTTAGTTTTTCCTACAGTCACCAAACTCTGTACATATATTAATCTCATCAATTTGGACAACTTTCTAAATTAAACTCATTAGCTAAGACCAACAGGAAGCCGGCTATTTTGATTTGAATGTGGATTTTTGGAAAAATCAGGCTGTAAACAAATGCACACTACTTCTAAGAACAACCAGCTGTTCACACTAAACTTTTTTAACATGAAGAGAATATTCTGAAGATGTTAAATTGCGACCGGATTTTGGATATCTTGAACGGTGTGGACGTGGTGATTTTTTAAAGATAAAGTAAAAAATATTTTTATATCTTTAAAGTGCAGCATCCAAACTCTTTAAAAAAATTTTCACACAGAGATCTTATCATTCTGAGCAAGTGCTGGAAATATAAATTTTATACAAGCTTCAATGAATTAAAGAAAATTAAAAAAATAACTCAGAAACCTGATGTCACTCTGGGTGAATGTCTCTACAGTATGTGTGTGCGTTCAGTCAGGCACAGAAAAGCTCATTATTGCAGGGGGGAGGGGTGAGAGGCAGAGAGGGTGACAGAGTAGAGAGCCATCCTACAGACCATCTTTGAACAAAAAATGCACATATGTATTGTAATTACATAAATATGTCTGATCTTTGAGAGTCTGATATTTTGAGAAAATATAAAGGGTCACTTAGTCTTTCATTGTTCGTATTTTGCAGTTGTTGTTTTTTATTAATTTTTTACTTAACTGTACCATGAACTTGTCCTATTCAGTCACATAGCAAAAGATTTAAAAAAATACAACTTTTTAGCATGATCAATTTATCTTCATTGATAGACAATATTTACATAGTGTTATTTATTGAATATAAAATAATAATAATAAAAAATTAAGACAAACTTTGACAACAAAACAAACGTTACTGTTATCTCTTCAAAACATCTGAAAACCATAATTTTAAGATCAGTTATAAATATATATATCACCCCGTTAAAATACTCAACTTGATTTTTAAAGATATTTTGAAAGAATGAAGAGTTTATAGAGCACTTTATTGTGTATTGCTGTACACCCACATGAACTGTGTTCATGTTCATGCTAATTCACAGTACATAAACTATATATGAATACTTTTTTTTTAGCTTAATATTAATTAACATTAATAAATGCTATTTATTTATTGGTCATGTTAACTGATATAGTTAATGCTAACAAATAAAACTGAATGGCAACATTTTATATTTTGTGTGTATGTGTCTGTGTGTTGATTTTAAAGTCTAACCCTTTCAATTCTGTAAACTTTAAATCCAAACTAGCAGAGGGTTACTTTGAATGCATGTGCCAAGTGGGCACCGTCTTCATTATTGATTCTTAGTAATGTAGCGCTTAAGAGTGATGTCTTATAACAGGAGGAGTCACCAGCAAAGCAATATCCACACAAAAATTGTACAGATAGGTAACGATGACATTTCAGCAGAAGTGGTGGACGTAAAGCAAGCAATAATAACATTTTGTTATCATGAATCTTGTTCTTACTTGTTAGCAGCAGGATATATCATATCTTTCACTAACTCAAACATACCAAGGTCAATCTGCACCAAACTTCATATGTTTGATAATAGTGCTGGCCTGAACACATCTACATGCCAATAATTAGTTACAAGCATAGCGCCACCATCTGGCAGCAGCAAGTTTGGCACATTTAAATGACTAATGACTTTTTTCTATATTTACTGTATTAAAAGCATACTGCCCACCGTTTGCTGATTTCCTGAAGCCACCGGTCGGCGGTGAGCCCAGGTGCGAGGGCCCGTTCATCGCTGCTCGCAGCTTTAATTATTTATTTTTTTTATTATTTTTTTTTTTTTTTCTTTTTTTCAACCTTCCGGGCACTTTTGGGGGCCTTAACATACTCAAAAACTCTTGAAAATTTGCACACACGTCGGAATCTGCGGCCATCAGGACGCCAAAGAGGCTGGGACCCGGGCGTGGTTCAGGGCCTCTACAGCGCCCCCTGGAACACAGTTTGAAAACTTGATGTACTGCGCACACATACTTGCATGTATTGATATGAAACTCGGTACACATATAGATCTCACTGAGCCAAACAACTTTTGTACTCTATGTCATAGGCTCCACCTGACAGGAAGTGAGATATTTAGGGCTGTTTAAAAAGCGCATGCTCTGGAATTTAACGTACTCCTCCCAGGAATTCCATGGGATTGTCACCAAACTCGGTCAGCATGATCTCAAGACATTGGGGACGCTAAATTGCGAGGAGATTTTTGATATCTCGAACGGTTTGGCCGTGGCAAGGCGACAAAGTTATGGCGAGAAATGAGAAACAGGAAGTGTCTAATAACTGTTGACCACATTGCCTGATTCTGATGAAACTTCACCAGTTTGTTCGTTGTATGATGCCGATTCCATAAATGTGACTATTATGAGTCAAAGTTATAGCGCCACCAACTGGCAGCAGGAAGTGTGTCATTTTCAAAATGCTTTGATATCAGCCTCTTAATTTTACTCGATTTTCTTTAAACTTCATCAAAATCATGTCAAAACACGGCCGATAAGAATATGTAAAGGGGTCGATGATAAATCGAATGCTGTTGCCATGGCAACATGTCAAACTTTAAAATTAGATTCCTGTCTTTTCGAGGCAGTTAACATGCTTAGAATTTCATGAAACTCAACACACACATCAATATTAATGATAGTTAGACACTGGCAAAAGGTCATAAATGGGCGTGGAGCAGGCACTCTATAGCGCCATCTTTTGACAAAAGTTGGGGGGTTAGTTTTTCCTACAGTCACCAAACTCTGTACATATATTGTTCTCATCAATCTGGACAACTTTCTAAATCAAACTCATTAGCTAAGACCAACAGAAAGCTGGCTATTTTGATTTGAAGGTGGATTTTTTGAAAAATCAGGTAGTAAACAAATTCACACTCCTTCTAAGAACAACCAGCTGTTCACACCAAACTTTTTTAACATGAAGAGAAGATTCTGAAGATGCTAAATTAAATATGTCTGATCTTTGTGATTATGTTATTTTGAGAAAGTATAAAGGGTCACTAAGTCTTTCATTGTTTGTATTTTGCAGTTGTTGTTTTTTTATTTATTTTTTACTGAACTGTTCCATGAACTTGTCCTATTCAGTCACATAGCAAAAGATTTTAAAAAATAAACTTTTTAGCATGAGCAATTTATCTTCATTGATAGACAATATTTTCATAGTGTTATTTATTGAATATAAAATTATAATAATTAAAAATGTCAAGACAAACTTTGACAACAAAACAAACTTTGCTGTTATCTGTTCAAAACATCTGAAAACCATCATTTTAAGATCAGTTATATATATATCACCCCATTAAAATACTAAACTTGATTTTTAAAGATATTTTGAAAGAATGAAGCGTTTATAGAGCACTTTATTGTGTATTGCTGTACACCCACATGAACTGTGTTCATGTTCATGTTAATTCACAGTACATAAACTATATATGAATACTTTTTTTAGCTTAATATTAATTAACATTAATAAATGCCATTTATTTATTGGGCATGTTAACTAATATAGTTAATGTTAACTAATGAAACGGGATGGCAACATTTTATATTTTGTGTGTATTTGTCTGTGTGTTGATTTTAAAGTCTAACCCTTTCAATTCTGTAAACTTAAAATCCAAATTAGCAGATGGTTACTGTGAATGCATGTGCCAACTGGGCACCGTTTTCCTTATTGATTCTTAGTTATGTAGCGCTTAAGAGTGATGTCTTATAACAGGAGTCACCAGCAAAGCAATATCCACACAAAAATTGTACAGATAGGTAACAATGACATTTAAGCAGAAATGGTGGACGTAAAGCAAGCAATAATAACATTTTGTTATCATCATGAATCATGTTTTTTATCATCATCATCATCAGAGTATAGGGAAAATGTAGCATATTGGTTCACAGTTGGCATTATCTGAAGTCCTTGCATTGATTGCATTTAATTAAATCAACATTATATTTGGTCAGTCTGATCTAGAGGCCTTAGAGATGTTAAATTGTGAAGATCTTGAGTTTTCATTAAAGGGCATGTCCGTGGTGGCCTGACAAAGTTTGATGTTTCTGCATAGACATAGAAGTTGTTATAACATAGCCATAAAATGTATGATCTGCCACAAAATTCACAGGTTTGGTAAGAGTCCTGGCCTGAAGACACCTAAAGACCAATATTCAGATATTATCATAGCGCCACCTGTTGGCAGCAAGATATATCATATCTTTCACTAACTCAAACATACCAAGGCCAATCTGCACCAAACTTCATATGTTTGATAATAGTGCTGGTCTGAACACATCTACATGCCAATAATCAGTTACAGGCATAGAGCCACCATCTGGCAGCGGCAAGTTTGGCACATTTAAAGGACTTATGACATATTTTTTCTATATTCACTGTATTAAAAGCATACTGCCCACCGTTTGCTGTTTTCCTGAAGCCACCGGTCGGCGGTGAGGCCAGGTGCGAGGGCCCGTTCATCGCTGCTCGCAGCTTTAATTAGGGCCCGAGCACTACAGTGCGAGGACCCTATTGGAATTGCTCCGTTTATTATTATTCTTCTTCTTCTCCAAAATGAAAAGTCTTTTTGAGGGCCTAAACATGCCCGAAAACTCACGAAACTTTGCACACGCATCAGACCTGGCGAAAATTTACATCTGATATGGTTTTCAAAAGTGGGTGTGGCAAAATGGCTCGATAGCGCCACCTATAAAATTTCAACGGAGTGCGCCTCGAGCTGCGTTTCACGTACATGTACGAAACTCGGTACACACATGTAACACACCAATACCTACAAAAAATTCTCCTGGTGCAACATCCGAAACCCAACAGGAAGTCCGTTATATTTAATTTCCTGTACGATTTTTGTGCAGTTTTTGCCATTTTCAGGCCTCGTACTTTAACGAACTCCTCCTACAGTTTTTATACGATCATCTTCAAATTTGCTGAGTGTCATCATAAGGCCTTTGCGATGTTAAATTGCGAAGCTTTAGAGTTTTCGTCGAAGGGCGTGTCCGTGGCGGCCTGACAAACTTTGATGTTTCGCCATGAAAAAGGAAGTTGCTATAACTCAGGCATACGATGTCCGATCTGCCTCAAACTTCAAATGTTTGATGACAGTCCGGTCCTGAACACACGTTAGTGCCCATATTTAGTTATAGTCATAGCGCCACCTGCTGACAACAGGAAATGACATGTTTAACACTGTTACGGACTCCTAGAAACATATTGAAAAGCGTTAACTAGTCTTAAATAGGCTAGCAACATGCTACAAACATGCTAAAACATGCTAGCAACACTTAGCTAAGAGCTAAAGCATGCTATTAATACAAATACAAAAGGAAATTGCTGTAACTCATGTATATAATGTTGAATCTGACCCAAACTTAATATTCAACATGCTACAAAAATAATAAAGCATGCTAGCAACACTTAGCTAATATGCTAAAGCATGCTAATAATACAATGAAACAGGAAGTTACTCTAACTCAGGCATACAATGTCTAATCAGCCCCAAACTTAACATGTTTGATAAGAATCCTGGCCTAAACATACGCCCATGCCCGTATTCAGTTATAGTCATAGCGCCACCAGCTGGTAACAGGAAGCCACATGTTTAATACTGTTGTGGATGCCTAGCAACATTTAAAAAAAATTCAACAACTGTTAAACAGGGTAGCAACATGCTAGAAACATGCTATAACATGTTAGCAACATTTAGCTAAGTGCTAAAGCATACTCTTAATGCAATGAAACAGGAAGTTACTGTAACTCAGGCATGCAATGTCCAATCAGCCCCAAACTTCACATGTTTGATAACAGTCCTGGCCTGAAGATATCTACATGCCAATATTCAGTTATAGTTATAGCGCCACCTACTGTCAACAGGAAGTGACATGTTTAACACTGTGACACACTATTAGCAACACACTAAAAAAGCCATTGAGTGCTAAACTAGTTTAAAACGTACTCAAACATGCTAGCAACACTTACTTAGTGCTAAAGCATGTTGTTAAAGACATAAAACAGGAAGTTACTGTAACTCAGACATGCAATGTCCAATCAGCCCCAAACTTCACGTTTGATAAGACTCCTGGCCTGAAGATATATACATGCCCATATTAAGTTATAGTCACAGCGCCACCTGCTGACAACAGGAAGTGACGTTTAATGGTGTTACGGACTCCTAGCAACATATTAAAAAGCGTCAGCAAGTTTTAAATAGGCTAGCATCATGCTAGAATCATGTTAAAACATGCTAGCAACACTTAGCTGAGAGCTAAAGCATGATATTAATACAAAGAAAAATCAGTGTAACTCATGCATACAATGTCCAATCTGACCCAAGCTTAATATGTTTGATAAGAGTCCTGGTCTGAACACAAGCCCATGCCCATATTCAGTTATAGTGATAGTGCCACCTGCTGGCAACAGGAAGTCACATGTTTAATACTGTTGTGGATGCCAAGCAACATTTTAAAAATATCAACAAGTGTTAAATAGGGTAGCAACATGCTAGAAACATGTTAGCAACATTTAGCTAAGTGCTAAAGCATACTCTTAATGCAATGAAACAGGAAGTTACTGTAACTCAGGCATGCAATGTCCAATCAGCCCCAAACTTAATATGTTTGATAAGAGTCTTGGACTGAATACATTTACATGCCAATATTCAGTTATAGTCATAGCGCCACCAGCTGGCAACAGCAAATTACTTTTTTTACACTAACTTAAGCATGCAATGTACAATTTGCACCAAACTTGACATGTTTGCCAATAGTCCTGGCCTGAAGACATCTAAAAGCCAATATTTTGTAATAGCGCCACCTGTTGGCAGCAGGATATGTCATGACTTACACTCAAGCATGCCATGTTCAAGCTTCACCAAACTTCATATGTTTGATAAAAGCGCTGGCCTGAACACATCTGCATGCCAATATTCAGTTATAGGCATAGCGCCACCAGCTGGCAGAAGGAAGATTGGCACATATCAATGACTTTGACATATTCCTCCTACATTTTCTGTGTTAATAGCATAGTGCCCACCATTCGCCACCGATCGGCGGTGAGCCCGAGTGCGAGGGCCCTACCATCGCTGCTTGCAGCTTTAATTAGGGCCCGAGCACTACAGTGCGAGGACCCTATTGGAATTGCTCCGTTTATTATTATTCTTCTTCTTCTCCAAAATGAAAAGTCTTTTTGAGGGCCTAAACATGCCCGAAAACTCACGAAACTTTGCACACGCATCAGACCTGGCGAAAATTTACATCTGATATGGTTTTCAAAAGTGGGTGTGGCAAAATGGCTCGATAGCGCCACCTATAAAATTACAACGGAGTGCGCCTCGAGCTACGTTTCACGTACATGTACGAAACTCGGTACACATATGTAACACACCAATACCTACAAAAAAGTCTCCTGGTGCAACATCCGAAACCCAACAGGAAGTCCGTTATATTGAATTTCCTGTACGATTTTTGTGCAGTTTTTGCCATTTTCAGGCCTCGTACTTTAACGAACTCCTTCTACAGTTTTTATCCGATCATCTTCAAATTTGCTGAGTGTCATCATAAGGCCTTCGCGATGTTAAATTGCGAAGCTTTAGAGTTTTCGTCGATGGGCGTGTCCGTGGCGGCCTGACAAACTTTGATGTTTCGCCATGAAAAAGGAAGTTGCTATAACTCAGGCATACGATGTCCGATCTGCCTCAAACTTCACATGTTTGATGACAGTCCGGTCCTTAACACATGTCAGTGCCCAAATTCAGTTATAGTCATAGCGCCACCTGCTGACAACAGGAAATGACATGTTTAACACTGTTACGGACTCTTAGCAACATATTGAAAAGCGTTAACAAGTCGTAAATAGGCTAGCAACATGCTACAAACATGCTAAAACATGCTAGCAACACTTAGCTAAGAGCTAAAGCATGCTATTAATAAAAATACAAAAGGAAATTGCTGTAACTCATGTATATACTGTTGAATCTGACCCAAACTTAATATTCAACATGCTACAAAAATAATAAAGCATGCTAGCAACACTTAGCTAATATGCTAAAGCATGCTAATAATACAATAAAACAGGAAGTTACTCTAACTCAGGCATACCATGTCCAATCAGCCCCAAACTTAACATGTTTGATAAGAATCCTGGCCTAAACACACGCCCATGCCTGTATTCAGTTATAGTCATAGCGCCACCAGCTGGTAACAGGAAGCCATATGTTTAATACTGTTGTGGATGACTAGCAACATTTTAAAAAAAAATCAACAACTGTTAAAAAGGGTAGAAACATTCTAGAAACATGCTATAACATGTTAGCAACATTTAGCTAAGTGCTAAAGCATGCTCTTAATGCAATGAAACAGGAAGTTACTGTAACTCAGGCATGCAATGTCCAATCAGCCCCAAACTTCACATGTTTGATAACAGTCGTGACATGAAGATGTCTACATGCCAATATTCAGTTATAGTTATAGCGCCACCTACTGTCAACAGGAAGTGACATGTTTAACACTGTGACACACTATTAGCAACACACTAAAAAAGCCATTGAGTGCTAAACTAGTTCAAAACGTAATCAAACATGCTAGCAACACTTACTTAGTGCTAAAGCATGTTGTTAAAGACATAAAACAGGAAGTTACTGTAACTCAGGCATGCAATGTCCAATCAGCCCCAAACTTCACATGTTTGATAAGACTCCTGGCCTGAAGATATATACATGCCCATATTCAGTTATAGTCACAGCGCCACCTGCTGACAACAGGAAGTGATGTTTAATGGTGTTACGGACTCCTAGCAACATATTAAAAAGCTTTAGCAAGTTTTAAATAGGCTAGCATCATGCTAGAATCATGTTAAAACATGCTAGCAACACTTAGCTAAGAGCTAAAGCATGATATTAATACAAAGAAAAATAAGTGTAACTCATGCATACAATGTCCAATCTGACCCAAGCTTAATATGTTTGATAAGAGTCCTGGTCTGAACACAAGCCCATGCCCATATTCAGTTATAGTCATAGTGCCACCTTCTGGCAACAGGAAGTCACATGTTTAATACTGTTGTGGATGCCAAGCAACATTTTAAAAATATCAACAAGTGTTAAATAGGGTAGCAACATGCTAGAAACATGTTAGCAACATTTAGCTAAGTGCTAAAGCATACTCGTAATGCAATGAAACAGGAAGTTACTGTAACTCAGGCATGCAATGTCCAATCAGCCCCAAACTTAATATGTTTGATAAGAGTCCTGGCCTGAATACATTTACATGCCAGTATTTAGTTACAGTCATAGCGCCACCAGCTGGCAACAGCAAATTACTTGTTTTACACTAACTTAAGCATGCAATGTACAATTTGCACCAAACTTGACATGTTTGCCAATAGTCCTGGCCTGAAGACATCTAAAAGCCAATATTTCTTAATAGCGCCACCTGTTGGCAGCAGGATATGTCATGACTTACACTCAAGCATGCCATGTTCAAGCTTCACCAAACTTCATATGTTTCATGAAAGCACTGGCCTGAACACATCTGCATGCCAATATTCAGTTATAGGCATAGCGCCACCAGCTGGCAGCAGGAAGATTGGCACATATCAATGACTTTGACATATTCCTCCTACATTTACTGTGTTAATAGCATAGTGCCCACCATTCGCCACCGATCGGCGGTGAGTCCGAGTGCGAGGGCCCTACCATCGCTGCTTGCAGCTTTAATTTTTTTTATTATTTTTTTTTTTTAAACCTTCTGGGCACTTTTGGGGGCCTTAACATACTCAAAAACTCTTGAAAATTTGCACACACGTCGGAATCTGCGGCCATCAGGATGCCACAGAGGCTGGGACCCGGGCGTTGTTCAGGGCCTCTACAGCGCCCCCTGGAACACAGTTTGAAAACTTGATGTACTGCGCACACATACTTGCACGTATTGATATGAAACTCGGTACACATATAGATCTCACTGAGCCAAACAACTTTTGTACTCTATGTCATGGGCTGAACGCAACAGGAAGTGAGATATTTAGGGCTGTTTAAAAAGCGCATGCTCTGGAATTTAACGTACTCCTCCCAGGGTTTCCATAGGATTGTCACCAAACTCGGTCAGCATGATCTCAAGACATTGGGGACGCTAAATTGCGAGGGGATTTTTGATATCTCGAACGGTTTGGCCGTGGCAAGGCGACAAAGTTATGGCGAGAAATGAGAAACAGGAAGTGTCTAATTACTGTTGCACACATTGCTTGATTCTTATGAAACTTCACCAGTTTGTTCGTTGTAAGATGCCGATTCCATAAATGTGACTATTATGAGTCAAAGTTATAGCGCCACCAACTGGCAGCAGGAAGCGTGTCATTTTCAAAATCCTTTGAAATCAGCCTTTTAATTTTACTTGATTTTCTTCAAACTTCATCAAAATAATGTCAAAACACGGCCGATGAGAATATGTAAAGGGGTCGATGATAAATCAAATGCTGTTGCCATGGCAACGTGTCAAACTTTAAAATTTGATTCCTGTCTTTTCGAGGCAGATAACATGCTTAGAATTTCATGAAACTCAACACACACGTCAATATTAATGATAGTTAGACACTGGCAAAAGGTCATAAATGGGCGTGGAGCAGGCACTCTATAGCGCCATCTTTTGACAAAAGTTGGGGGGTTAGTTTTTCCTACAGTCACCAAACTCTGTACATATATTTTTCTCATCAATCTGGACAACTTTCTAAATCAAACTCATTAGCTAAGACCAACAGGAAGCCGGCTATTTTGATTTGAATGTGGATTTTTGGAAAAATCAGGCTGTAAACAAATTCACACTCCTTCTAAGAAAAATAAGGTATTCACACCAAACTTTTTTAACATGAAGAGAAGATTCTGAAGATGTTAAATTGCGAGCGAATTTGGGATATCTTGAACGGTGTTGACGTGGTGATTTTTTAAAGATGTAGTAAAAAACATAACCGTAATTTTTTTATATCTTTAAAGTGCAGCATCCAAACTCTTTACAACTTTTTTCACACAGAGATCTTATCATTCTGAGCAAGTGGTGTAAATATCAATTTTATACAAGCTTCTATGAATTAAAGAAAATTAAAAAAAGAAATTAGAAACCTGCTGTCACTCTGCCTGTGCCTGTCTGTGTTCAGTCACCATTGAGTCACTGAAGAGTGACTGAAGGGGGGAGGGGTGTAAGGGAGAGAGACCAGTGGAACATGCTGTTTTGCTTAAGACCATCTTTGAGGAAGATGCACATTGCTGTAGCGTAATCGACATAAATATGTCTGATATTTTGAGAAAATATAAAGGGTCATTAAATCTTTCATTGTTTGTATTTTGCAGTTGTTGTTTTTTATTTATTTTTACTGAACTGTACCATGAACTTGTCCTATTCAGTCACATAGCAAAAGATTAAGAAAAATACAACTTTTAAGCATGAGTGAATAATCTTCATTGTAGACAATATTTTCATAGTGTTATTTATTGAATATAAAATTATAATAATTAAAAATTTCAAGACAAACTTTGACAACAAAACAAACTTTGCTGTTATCTGTTCAAAACATCCGAAAACCATCATTTTAAGATCAGTTATATATATATCGCCCCATTAAAACACTCAACTTGATTTTTAAAGATATTTTGAAAGAATTAAGCGTTTATAGAGCACTTTGTGTATTGCTGTACACCCACATGAACTGTGTTCATGTTCATGTTAACCCTTAAGCTCTCCTTAAGTAGGTTTTATCTTTACTTTCTTTGGGGTCAGATTGACCCCAAGGATTGAAAGTGTGATTCCATAATGAATTATACATTTTTAATATTATAAACTATATATCATTTTTTTCGTTTACTTCTCAACTTTACAGTTCTGCTGTGTTTTCATGGATATTTTGTACTTTTTTACCCATTTACTGCACAATTACTCAACTACGCCACCAAGTGGCTTATAAAAAAATAATTTTTAAAGATATTTTGAAAGAATGAAGCGTTTATAGAGCACTTTATTGTGTATTGCTGTACACCCACATGAACTGTGTTCATGTTCATGTTAATTCACAGTACATAAACTATATATGAATACTTTTTTTAGCTTAATATTAATTAACATTAATAAATGCCATTTATTTATTGGGCATGTTAACTAATATAGTTAATGTTAACTAATGAAACGGGATGGCAACATTTTATATTTTGTGTGTATTTGTCTGTGTGTTGATTTTAAAGTCTAACCCTTTCAATTCTGTAAACTTAAAATCCAAATTAGCAGATGGTTACTGTGAATGCATGTGCCAACTGGGCACCGTTTTCCTTATTGATTCTTAGTTATGTAGCGCTTAAGAGTGATGTCTTATAACAGGAGTCACCAGCAAAGCAATATCCACACAAAAATTGTACAGATAGGTAACAATGACATTTAAGCAGAAATGGTGGACGTAAAGCAAGCAATAATAACATTTTGTTATCATCATGAATCATGTTTTTTATCATCATCATCATCAGAGTATAGGGAAAATGTAGCATATTGGTTCACAGTTGGCATTATCTGAAGTCCTTGCATTGATTGCATTTAATTAAATCAACATTATATTTGGTCAGTCTGATCTAGAGGCCTTAGAGATGTTAAATTGTGAAGATCTTGAGTTTTCATTAAAGGGCATGTCCGTGGTGGCCTGACAAAGTTTGATGTTTCTGCATAGACATAGAAGTTGTTATAACATAGCCATAAAATGTATGATCTGCCACAAAATTCACAGGTTTGGTAAGAGTCCTGGCCTGAAGACACCTAAAGACCAATATTCAGATATTATCATAGCGCCACCTGTTGGCAGCAAGATATATCATATCTTTCACTAACTCAAACATACCAAGGCCAATCTGCACCAAACTTCATATGTTTGATAATAGTGCTGGTCTGAACACATCTACATGCCAATAATCAGTTACAGGCATAGAGCCACCATCTGGCAGCGGCAAGTTTGGCACATTTAAAGGACTTATGACATATTTTTTCTATATTCACTGTATTAAAAGCATACTGCCCACCGTTTGCTGTTTTCCTGAAGCCACCGGTCGGCGGTGAGGCCAGGTGCGAGGGCCCGTTCATCGCTGCTCGCAGCTTTAATTAGGGCCCGAGCCCAAAAGGGCGAAGGCCCTATTGTTCTTCTAAGGGTTCTTATTTTTTTTTTTTATTTTTTTTTTTTTAAACCTTCTGGGCACTTTTGGGGGCCTTAACATACTCAAAAACTCTTGAAAATTTGCACACACGTCGGAATATGCGGCCATCAGGACGCCAAAGAGGCTGGGACCCGGGCGTTGTTCAGGGACTCTACAGCGCCCCCTGGAACACAGTTTGAAAACTTGATGTACTGCGCACACATACTTGCACGTATTGATATGAAACTCGGTACACATATAGATCTCACTGAGCCAAACAACTTTTGTACTCTATGTCATGGGCTGAACGCAACAGGAAGTGAGATATTTAGGGCTGTTTAAAAAGCGCATGCTCTGGAATTTAACGTACTCCTCCCAGGGTTTCCATAGGATTGTCACCAAACTCGGTCAGCATGATCTCAAGACATTGGGGACGCTAAATTGCGAGGGGATTTTTGATATCTCGAACGGTTTGGCCGTGGCAAGGCGACAAAGTTATGGCGAGAAATGAGAAACAGGAAGTGTCTAATTACTGTTGCACACATTGCTTGATTCTTATGAAACTTCACCAGTTTGTTCGTTGTATGATGCCGATTCCATAAATGTGACTATTATGAGTCAAAGTTATAGCGCCACCAACTGGCAGCAGGAAGCGTGTCATTTTCAAAATCCTTTGAAATCAGCCTCTTAATTTTACTTGATTTTCTTCAAACTTCATCAAAATAATGTCAAAACACGGCCGATGAGAATATGTAAAGGGGTCGATGATAAATCAAATGCTGTTGCCATGGCAACGTGTCAAACTTTAAAATTTGATTCCTGTCTTTTCGAGGCAGATAACATGCTTAGAATTTCATGAAACTCAACACACACGTCAATATTAATGATAGTTAGACACTGGCAAAAGGTCATAAATGGGCGTGGAGCAGGCACTCTATAGCGCCATCTTTTGACAAAAGTTGGGGGGTTAGTTTTTCCTACAGTCACCAAACTCTGTCCATATATTGTTCTCATCTATCTGGACAACTTTCTAAATCAAACTCATTAGCTAAGACCAACAGGAAGCCGGCTATTTTGATTTGAATGTGGATTTTTGGAAAAATCAGGCTGTAAACAAATTCACACTCCTTCTAAGAAAAATAAGGTATTCACACCAAACTTTTTTAACATGAAGAGAAGATTCTGAAGATGTTAAATTGCGAGCGAATTTGGGATATCTTGAACGGTGTTGACGTGGTGATTTTTTAAAGATGTAGTAAAAAACATAACCGTAATTTTTTTATATCTTTAAAGTGCAGCATCCAAACTCTTTACAACTTTTTTCACACAGAGATCTTATCATTCTGAGCAAGTGGTGTAAATATCAATTTTATACAAGCTTCTATGAATTAAAGAAAATTAAAAAAAGAAATTAGAAACCTGCTGTCACTCTGCCTGTGCCTGTCTGTGTTCAGTCACCATTGAGTCACTGAAGAGTGACTGAAGGGGGGAGGGGTGTAAGGGAGAGAGACCAGTGGAACATGCTGTTTTGCTTAAGACCATCTTTGAGGAAGATGCACATTGCTGTAGCGTAATCGACATAAATATGTCTGATATCTTGAGAAAATATAAAGGGTCATTAAATCTTTCATTGTTTGTATTTTGCAGTTGTTGTTTTTTATTTATTTTTACTGAACTGTACCATGAACTTGTCCTATTCAGTCACAAAGCAAAAGATTAAGAAAAATACAACTTTTAAGCATGAGTGAATAATCTTCATTGTAGACAATATTTTCATAGTGTTATTTATTGAATATAAAATTATAATAATTAAAAATTTCAAGACAAACTTTGACAACAAAACAAACTTTGCTGTTATCTGTTCAAAACATCCGAAAACCATCATTTTAAGATCAGTTATATATATATCGGCCCATTAAAACACTCAACTTGATTTTTAAAGATATTTTGAAAGAATTAAGCGTTTATAGAGCACTTTGTGTATTGCTGTACACCCACATGAACTGTGTTCATGTTCATGTTAATTCACAGTACATAAACTAAAAGATACTAATTTACCTTTAAACAATATATGAATACTTTTTTTTAGCTTAATATTAATTAACATTAATAAATGCTATTTAATTATTGTTCATGTTAACTAATATAGTTAATGTTAACAAATGAAACTGGATGGCAACATTTTATATATTGTGTGTATGTGTCTCTGTGTTGATTTTAAAGTGTAACCCTTTCAATTCAGTAAACTTAAAATCCAAACTAGCAGAGGGTTACAGTGAATGCATTTGCCAACTGTGCACCGTTTTCCTTATTGATTCTTAGTTATGTAGCGCTTAAGAGTGATGTCTTATAACAGGAGTCACCAGCAAAGCAATATCCACATACAAATTGTACAGATAGGTAACGATTTAAGCAGAAGTGGTGAATGTAATGCAAGCAATAATAACATTTTGTTATCATCATGAATTACATGTTCTTATCATCATCATCAGAATATAGGGAAAATGTTCACATTTGGTTCACAGTTGGCATTATCTGAAGTCCTTGCAGGGGATTAGGTTTATAGCAAACTCCTCCTAGACATTTAATGAAATCAACATTATATTTGGTCAGTCTGATTTAGAGGCCTTAGAGATGTTAAATTGTGAAGATCTTGAGTTTCAGTAAAGGGCGTGTCCGTGGCGGCCTGACAAAGTTTGTTGTTTTGCCATGGACATAGGTGTAATAACTCAGCCATAAAATGTCTGATCTGCCTCAAACTTCAGAGGTTTGGTAAGAGTCCTGGCCTGAAGACACCTAAAGGCCAATATTCAGATATTATCATAGCGCCACCTGTTGACACCAGGATATATCATATCTTTCACTAACTCAAACATACCAAGGTCAATCTGCACCAAACTTCATATGTTTGATAATAGTGCTGGCCTGAACACATCTACATGCCATTTATAGGCATAGCGCCACCAGCTGCCAATGGGAAGTTTGGCACATTTAAATGACTTATGACATATTTCTCATATATTTACTGTATAAAAGCATACTGCCCACCGTTTGCTGTTTTCCTAAAGCCACCGGTTGGCGGTGAGCCCGGGTGCGAGGGCCCGTTCATCGCTGCTTGCAGCTTTAATTATTCTTCTTCTTCTTCTCCAAAATGAAAAGTCTTTTTGAGGGCCTAAACATGCCCGAAAACTCACGAAACTTTGCACACGCATCAGACCTGGCGAAAATTTACATCTGATATGGTTTTCAAAAGTGGGTGTGGCAAAATGGCTCGATAGCGCCACCTATAAAATTTCAACAGAGTGCGCCTCGAGCTACGTTTCACGTACATGTACGAATCTCGGTACACATATGTAACACACCAATACCTACAAAAAAGTCTCCTGGTGCAACATCCGAAACCCAACAGGAAGTCCGTTATATTGAATTTCCTGTACGATTTTTGTGCAGTTTTTGCCATTTTCAGGCCTCGTACTTTAACGAACTCCTCCTACAGTTTTTATCCGATCATCTTCAAATTTGCTGAGTGTCATCATAAGGCCTTTGCGATGTTAAATTGCGAAGCTTTAGAGTTTTCGTCGATGGGCGTGTCCGTGGCGGCCTGACAAACTTTGATGTTTCTCCATGAAAAAGGAAGTTGCTATAACTCAGGCATACGATGTCCGATCTGCCTCAAACTTCACATGTTTGATGACAGTCCGGTCCTGAACACATGTCAGTGCCCAAATTCAGTTATAGTCATAGCGCCACCTGCTGACAACAGGAAATGACATGTTTAACACTGTTACGGACTCTTAGCAACATATTGAAAAGCGTTAACAAGTCGTAAATAGCCTAGCAACATGCTACAAACATGCTAAAACATGCTAGCAACACTTAGCTAAGAGCTAAAGCATGCTATTAATACAAATACAAAAGGAAATTGCTGTAACTCATGTAAATACTGTTGAATCTGACCCAAACTTAATATTCAACATGCTACAAAAATAATAAAGCATGCTAGCAACACTTAGCTAATATGCTAAAGCATGCTAATAATACAATAAAACAGGAAGTTACTCTAACTCAGGCATACCATGTCCAATCAGCCCCAAACTTAACATGTTTGATAAGAATCCTGGCCTAAACACACGCCCATGCCTGTATTCAGTTATAGTCATAGCGCCACCAGCTGGTAACAGGAAGCCATATGTTTAATACTGTTGTGGATGACTAGCAACATTTTAAAAAAAAATCAACAACTGTTAAAAAGGGTAGAAACATTCTAGAAACATGCTATAACATGTTAGCAACATTTAGCTAAGTGCTAAAGCATGCTCTTAATGCAATGAAACAGGAAGTTACTGTAACTCAGGCATGCAATGTCCAATCAGCCCCAAACTTCACATGTTTGATAACAGTCGTGACATGAAGATGTCTACATGCCAATATTCAGTTATAGTTATAGCGCCACCTACTGTCAACAGGAAGTGACATGTTTAACACTGTGACACACTATTAGCAACACACTAAAAAAGCCATTGAGTGCTAAACTAGTTCAAAACGTACTCAAACATGCTAGCAACACTTACTTAGTGCTAAAGCATGTTGTTAAAGACATAAAACAGGAAGTTACTGTAACTCAGGCATGCAATGTCCAATCAGCCCCAAACTTCACATGTTTGATAAGACTCCTGGCCTGAAGATATATACATGCCCATATTCAGTTATAGTCACAGCGCCACCTGCTGACAACAGGAAGTGATGTTTAATGGTGTTACGGACTCCTAGCAACATATTAAAAAGCTTTAGCAAGTTTTAAATAGGCTAGCATCATGCTAGAATCATGTTAAAACATGCTAGCAACACTTAGCTAAGAGCTAAAGCATGATATTAATACAAAGAAAAATAAGTGTAACTCATGCATACAATGTCCAATCTGACCCAAGCTTAATATGTTTGATAAGAGTCCTGGTCTGAACACAAGCCCATGCCCATATTCAGTTATAGTCATAGTGCCACCTTCTGGCAACAGGAAGTCACATGTTTAATACTGTTGTGGATGCCAAGCAACATTTTAAAAATATCAACAAGTGTTAAATAGGGTAGCAACATGCTAGAAACATGTTAGCAACATTTAGCTAAGTGCTAAAGCATACTCTTAATGCAATGAAACAGGAAGTTACTGTAACTCAGGCATGCAATGTCCAATCAGCCCCAAACTTAATATGTTTGATAAGAGTCCTGGCCTGAATACATTTACATGCCAGTATTTAGTTACAGTCATAGCGCCACCAGCTGGCAACAGCAAATTACTTGTTTTACACTAACTTAAGCATGCAATGTACAATTTGCACCAAACTTGACATGTTTGCCAACAGTCCTGGCCTGAAGACATCTAAAAGCCAATATTTCTTAATAGCGCCACCTGTTGGCAGCAGGATATGTCATGACTTACACTCAAGCATGCCATGTTCAAGCTTCACCAAACTTCATATGTTTCATGAAAGCACTGGCCTGAACACATCTGCATGCCAATATTCAGTTATAGGCATAGCGCCACCAGCTGGCAGCAGGAAGATTGGCACATATCAATGACTTTGACATATTCCTCCTACATTTACTGTGTTAATAGCATAGTGCCCACCATTCGCCACCGATCGGCGGTGAGCCCGAGTGCGAGGGCCCTACCATCGCTGCTTGCAGCTTTAATTTTTTTTATTATTTTTTTTTTTTAAACCTTCTGGGCACTTTTGGGGGCCTTAACATACTCAAAAACTCTTGAAAATTTGCACACACGTCGGAATCTGCGGCCATCAGGATGCCACAGAGGCTGGGACCCGGGCGTTGTTCAGGGCCTCTACAGCGCCCCCTGGAACACAGTTTGAAAACTTGATGTACTGCGCACACATACTTGCACGTATTGATATGAAACTCGGTACACATATAGATCTCACTGAGCCAAACAACTTTTGTACTCTATGTCATGGGCTGAACGCAACAGGAAGTGAGATATTTAGGGCTGTTTAAAAAGCGCATGCTCTGGAATTTAACGTACTCCTCCCAGGGTTTCCATAGGATTGTCACCAAACTCGGTCAGCATGATCTCAAGACATTGGGGACGCTAAATTGCGAGGGGATTTTTGATATCTCGAACGGTTTGGCCGTGGCAAGGCGACAAAGTTATGGCGAGAAATGAGAAACAGGAAGTGTCTAATTACTGTTGCACACATTGCTTGATTCTTATGAAACTTCACCAGTTTGTTCGTTGTAAGATGCCGATTCCATAAATGTGACTATTATGAGTCAAAGTTATAGCGCCACCAACTGGCAGCAGGAAGCGTGTCATTTTCAAAATCCTTTGAAATCAGCCTTTTAATTTTACTTGATTTTCTTCAAACTTCATCAAAATAATGTCAAAACACGGCCGATGAGAATATGTAAAGGGGTCGATGATAAATCAAATGCTGTTGCCATGGCAACGTGTCAAACTTTAAAATTTGATTCCTGTCTTTTCGAGGCAGATAACATGCTTAGAATTTCATGAAACTCAACACACACGTCAATATTAATGATAGTTAGACACTGGCAAAAGGTCATAAATGGGCGTGGAGCAGGCACTCTATAGCGCCATCTTTTGACAAAAGTTGGGGGGTTAGTTTTTCCTACAGTCACCAAACTCTGTACATATATTTTTCTCATCAATCTGGACAACTTTCTAAATCAAACTCATTAGCTAAGACCAACAGGAAGCCGGCTATTTTGATTTGAATGTGGATTTTTGGAAAAATCAGGCTGTAAACAAATTCACACTCCTTCTAAGAAAAATAAGGTATTCACACCAAACTTTTTTAACATGAAGAGAAGATTCTGAAGATGTTAAATTGTGAGCGAATTTGGGATATCTTGAACGGTGTTGACGTGGTGATTTTTTAAAGATGTAGTAAAAAACATAACCGTAATTTTTTTATATCTTTAAAGTGCAGCATCCAAACTCTTTACAACTTTTTTCACACAGAGATCTTATCATTCTGAGCAAGTGGTGTAAATATCAATTTTATACAAGCTTCTATGAATTAAAGAAAATTAAAAAAAGAAATTAGAAACCTGCTGTCACTCTGCCTGTGCCTGTCTGTGTTCAGTCACCATTGAGTCACTGAAGAGTGACTGAAGGGGGGAGGGGTGTAAGGGAGAGAGACCAGTGGAACATGCTGTTTTGCTTAAGACCATCTTTGAGGAAGATGCACATTGCTGTAGCGTAATCGACATAAATATGTCTGATATTTTGAGAAAATATAAAGGGTCATTAAATCTTTCATTGTTTGTATTTTGCAGTTGTTGTTTTTTATTTATTTTTACTGAACTGTACCATGAACTTGTCCTATTCAGTCACATAGCAAAAGATTAAGAAAAATACAACTTTTAAGCATGAGTGAATAATCTTCATTGTAGACAATATTTTCATAGTGTTATTTATTGAATATAAAATTATAATAATTAAAAATTTCAAGACAAACTTTGACAACAAAACAAACTTTGCTGTTATCTGTTCAAAACATCCGAAAACCATCATTTTAAGATCAGTTATATATATATCGCCCCATTAAAACACTCAACTTGATTTTTAAAGATATTTTGAAAGAATTAAGCGTTTATAGAGCACTTTGTGTATTGCTGTACACCCACATGAACTGTGTTCATGTTCATGTTAACCCTTAAGCTCTCCTTAAGTAGGTTTTATCTTTACTTTCTTTGGGGTCAGATTGACCCCAAGGATTGAAAGTGTGATTCCATAATGAATTATACATTTTTAATATTATAAACTATATATCATTTTTTTCGTTTACTTCTCAACTTTACAGTTCTGCTGTGTTTTCATGGATATTTTGTACTTTTTTACCCATTTACTGCACAATTACTCAACTACGCCACCAAGTGGCTTATAAAAAAATAATTTTTAAAGATATTTTGAAAGAATGAAGCGTTTATAGAGCACTTTATTGTGTATTGCTGTACACCCACATGAACTGTGTTCATGTTCATGTTAATTCACAGTACATAAACTATATATGAATACTTTTTTTAGCTTAATATTAATTAACATTAATAAATGCCATTTATTTATTGGGCATGTTAACTAATATAGTTAATGTTAACTAATGAAACGGGATGGCAACATTTTATATTTTGTGTGTATTTGTCTGTGTGTTGATTTTAAAGTCTAACCCTTTCAATTCTGTAAACTTAAAATCCAAATTAGCAGATGGTTACTGTGAATGCATGTGCCAACTGGGCACCGTTTTCCTTATTGATTCTTAGTTATGTAGCGCTTAAGAGTGATGTCTTATAACAGGAGTCACCAGCAAAGCAATATCCACACAAAAATTGTACAGATAGGTAACAATGACATTTAAGCAGAAATGGTGGACGTAAAGCAAGCAATAATAACATTTTGTTATCATCATGAATCATGTTTTTTATCATCATCATCATCAGAGTATAGGGAAAATGTAGCATATTGGTTCACAGTTGGCATTATCTGAAGTCCTTGCATTGATTGCATTTAATTAAATCAACATTATATTTGGTCAGTCTGATCTAGAGGCCTTAGAGATGTTAAATTGTGAAGATCTTGAGTTTTCATTAAAGGGCATGTCCGTGGTGGCCTGACAAAGTTTGATGTTTCTGCATAGACATAGAAGTTGTTATAACATAGCCATAAAATGTATGATCTGCCACAAAATTCACAGGTTTGGTAAGAGTCCTGGCCTGAAGACACCTAAAGACCAATATTCAGATATTATCATAGCGCCACCTGTTGGCAGCAAGATATATCATATCTTTCACTAACTCAAACATACCAAGGCCAATCTGCACCAAACTTCATATGTTTGATAATAGTGCTGGTCTGAACACATCTACATGCCAATAATCAGTTACAGGCATAGAGCCACCATCTGGCAGCGGCAAGTTTGGCACATTTAAAGGACTTATGACATATTTTTTCTATATTCACTGTATTAAAAGCATACTGCCCACCGTTTGCTGTTTTCCTGAAGCCACCGGTCGGCGGTGAGGCCAGGTGCGAGGGCCCGTTCATCGCTGCTCGCAGCTTTAATTAGGGCCCGAGCCCAAAAGGGCGAAGGCCCTATTGTTCTTCTAAGGGTTCTTATTTTTTTTTTTTTTTTTTTTTTTTTAAACCTTCTGGGCACTTTTGGGGGCCTTAACATACTCAAAAACTCTTGAAAATTTGCACACACGTCGGAATATGCGGCCATCAGGACGCCAAAGAGGCTGGGACCCGGGCGTTGTTCAGGGACTCTACAGCGCCCCCTGGAACACAGTTTGAAAACTTGATGTACTGCGCACACATACTTGCACGTATTGATATGAAACTCGGTACACATATAGATCTCACTGAGCCAAACAACTTTTGTACTCTATGTCATGGGCTGAACGCAACAGGAAGTGAGATATTTAGGGCTGTTTAAAAAGCGCATGCTCTGGAATTTAACGTACTCCTCCCAGGGTTTCCATAGGATTGTCACCAAACTCGGTCAGCATGATCTCAAGACATTGGGGACGCTAAATTGCGAGGGGATTTTTGATATCTCGAACGGTTTGGCCGTGGCAAGGCGACAAAGTTATGGCGAGAAATGAGAAACAGGAAGTGTCTAATTACTGTTGCACACATTGCTTGATTCTTATGAAACTTCACCAGTTTGTTCGTTGTATGATGCCGATTCCATAAATGTGACTATTATGAGTCAAAGTTATAGCGCCACCAACTGGCAGCAGGAAGCGTGTCATTTTCAAAATCCTTTGAAATCAGCCTCTTAATTTTACTTGATTTTCTTCAAACTTCATCAAAATAATGTCAAAACACGGCCGATGAGAATATGTAAAGGGGTCGATGATAAATCAAATGCTGTTGCCATGGCAACGTGTCAAACTTTAAAATTTGATTCCTGTCTTTTCGAGGCAGATAACATGCTTAGAATTTCATGAAACTCAACACACACGTCAATATTAATGATAGTTAGACACTGGCAAAAGGTCATAAATGGGCGTGGAGCAGGCACTCTATAGCGCCATCTTTTGACAAAAGTTGGGGGGTTAGTTTTTCCTACAGTCACCAAACTCTGTCCATATATTGTTCTCATCTATCTGGACAACTTTCTAAATCAAACTCATTAGCTAAGACCAACAGGAAGCCGGCTATTTTGATTTGAATGTGGATTTTTGGAAAAATCAGGCTGTAAACAAATTCACACTCCTTCTAAGAAAAATAAGGTATTCACACCAAACTTTTTTAACATGAAGAGAAGATTCTGAAGATGTTAAATTGCGAGCGAATTTGGGATATCTTGAACGGTGTTGACGTGGTGATTTTTTAAAGATGTAGTAAAAAACATAACCGTAATTTTTTTATATCTTTAAAGTGCAGCATCCAAACTCTTTACAACTTTTTTCACACAGAGATCTTATCATTCTGAGCAAGTGGTGTAAATATCAATTTTATACAAGCTTCTATGAATTAAAGAAAATTAAAAAAAGAAATTAGAAACCTGCTGTCACTCTGCCTGTGCCTGTCTGTGTTCAGTCACCATTGAGTCACTGAAGAGTGACTGAAGGGGGGAGGGGTGTAAGGGAGAGAGACCAGTGGAACATGCTGTTTTGCTTAAGACCATCTTTGAGGAAGATGCACATTGCTGTAGCGTAATCGACATAAATATGTCTGATATTTTGAGAAAATATAAAGGGTCATTAAATCTTTCATTGTTTGTATTTTGCAGTTGTTGTTTTTTATTTATTTTTACTGAACTGTACCATGAACTTGTCCTATTCAGTCACATAGCAAAAGATTAAGAAAAATACAACTTTTAAGCATGAGTGAATAATCTTCATTGTAGACAATATTTTCATAGTGTTATTTATTGAATATAAAATTATAATAATTAAAAATTTCAAGACAAACTTTGACAGCAAAACAAACTTTGCTGTTATCTGTTCAAAACATCCGAAAACCATCATTTTAAGATCAGTTATATATATATCGCCCCATTAAAACACTCAACTTGATTTTTAAAGATATTTTGAAAGAATTAAGCGTTTATAGAGCACTTTGTGTATTGCTGTACACCCACATGAACTGTGTTCATGTTCATGTTAACCCTTAAGCTCTCCTTAAGTAGGTTTTATCTTTACTTTCTTTGGGGTCAGATTGACCCCAAGGATTGAAAGTGTGATTCCATAATGAATTATACATTTTTAATATTATAAACTATATATCATTTTTTTCGTTTACTTCTCAACTTTACAGTTCTGCTGTGTTTTCATGGATATTTTGTACTTTTTTACCCATTTACTGCACAATTACTCAACTACGCCACCAAGTGGCTTATAAAAAAATAATTTTTATTAAAAAAATCACCTTAATGATGATCTAAATTTAATCTAAATTGTTTTTGGACATTGCTCTATGTGTTAGGGATACAGTACTGCCATCTACAGGTTAGTGGAAAAACTTTTGAAGATATAGTTAAAGAAAGAAAGTGCAATGACCACATACATCCAGCAGAGGCCCTTAGGGACTAATTTCATTTTCACTTTATTTTTCTTCATGCTTCAACTTCTCCTCACAACTTTATGATATATATTTTGTAAATATATATATTTGAACATTTTAAAATACATAAAAAATGTGTTTTTTTGTAAAAGCGTAGAATTTTAGTTTTTTAGAAATGCTGAATTTTTGTCTTTCATCTTTCTTTTATCTGCACTTTCCCCTCTCTTCTCTCTCTTTGTGTGAGTGTGTGGGTGTGTGAGTGGGTGTGTGTGGGTGTGGGGGGAGTGTTTTTTTTTTTTTTTTGGGGGGGGGGGGGTGGTTGGGGGGTGCTGTGTGGTGTGTTTGTGTAGAGTTGTGTGTGTGTGTGTGTTAGGGGCAGGGGCATGGTGTGTGATGTGTTTGTGTAGAGTTGTGTGTGTGTGTGTGTGGGGGGTGTGTGTGTGAGAGTCAACATGCATGTTCCATGTTGCATTTGTGCTCTAGTACCAGTCTTTCATTTATGTATGAACATTTTCAGATTTATAGCAGATATGTTGATTTTTTTATGCCAATTTCTATATAATTGCTCCCTGTTGCAATTACACACATGTGAGTGTTTGTGAGTGTGTGAGTGTGTGTGTGTGTGTGTGTGAGATAGAAAGTTCGTTCCACTTTGAATTTATGCTGTAGGACCAGGCCTTTATTTAAATGTTAATTATTTTAGATTTAAACTGGATTTACTACTTTTTTTGGACAAACGAAATGAAAAAAAATGGCTTTTTTTACTTTTCCCATTCATTTTCAATGTGGGGTCAATCTGACCCCAAGGAGAGGAAACGGTAAAATTTTTTTTACACACCTTTAGAACAACCGAATTAAGTCCGGATTTTTTGTGTGTTTTTAGATTGATTATTTAGGAAAAGTCACAGAGTCTCATGCCCCTGAGATTAAGGGAACTTTATAAAAAAAAGAAGGAAAACTCCAGTGGGGTCAGCCTGACCCCAAGGAGAGCTTAAGGGTTAATTCACAGTACATAAACTAATTTACCTTTAAACAATATATGAATACTTTTTTTTTAGCTTAATATTAATTAACATTAATAAATGCTATTTAATTATTGTTCATGTTAACTAATATAGTTAATGTTAACAAATGAAACTGGATGGCAACATTTTATATATTGTGTGTATGTGTCTCTGTGTTGATTTTAAAGTGTAACCCTTTCAATTCAGTAAACTTAAAATCCAAACTAGCAGAGGGTTACTGTGAATGCATTTGCCAACTGTGCACCGTTTTCCTTATTGATTCTTAGTTATGTAGCGCTTAAGAGTGATGTCTTATAACAGGAGTCACCAGCAAAGCAATATCCACATACAAATTGTACAGATAGGTAACGATTTAAGCAGAAGTGGTGAATGTAATGCAAGCAATAATAACATTTTGTTATCATCATGAATTACATGTTCTTATCATCATCATCAGAATATAGGGAAAATGTTCACATTTGGTTCACAGTTGGCATTATCTGAAGTCCTTGCAGGGGATTAGGTTTATAGCAAACTCCTCCTAGACATTTAATGAAATCAACATTATATTTGGTCAGTCTGATCTAGAGGCCTTAGAGATGTTAAATTGTGAAGATCTTGAGTTTCAGTAAAGGGCGTGTCCGTGGCGGCCTGACAAAGTTTGATGTTTTGCCATGGACATAGGTGTAATAACTCAGCCATAAAATGTCTGATCTGCCTCAAACTTCAGAGGTTTGGTAAGAGTCCTGGCCTGAAGACACCTAAAGGCCAATATTCAGATATTATCGTAGCGCCACCTGTTGACACCAGGATATATCATATCTTTCACTAACTCAAACATACCAAGGTCAATCTGCACCAAACTTCATATGTTTGATAATAGTGCTGGCCTGAACACATCTACATGCCATTTATAGGCATAGCGCCACCAGCTGCCAATGGGAAGTTTGGCACATTTAAATGACTTATGACATATTTCTCATATATTTACTGTATTAAAAGCATACTGCCCACCGTTTGCTGTTTTCCTAAAGCCACCGGTCGGCGGTGAGCCCGGGTGCGAGGGCCCGTTCATCGCTGCTTGCAGCTTTAATTAGGGCCCGAGCACTACAGTGCGAGGACCCTATTGGAATTGCTCCGTTTATTATTATTCTTCTTCTTCTCCAAAATGAAAAGTCTTTTTGAGGGCCTAAACATGCCCGAAAACTCACGAAACTTTGCACACGCATCAGACCTGGCGAAAATTTACATCTGATATGGTTTTCAAAAGTGGGTGTGGCAAAATGGCTCGATAGCGCCACCTATAAAATTTCAACGGAGTGCGCCTCGAGCTACGTTTCACGTACATGTACGAAACTCGGTACACATATGTAACACACCAATACCTACAAAAAAGTCTCCTGGTGCAACATCCGAAACCCAACAGGAAGTCCGTTATATTGAATTTCCTGTACGATTTTTGTGCAGTTTTTGCCATTTTCAGGCCTCGTACTTTAACGAACTCCTCCTACAGTTTTTATCCGATCATCTTCAAATTTGCTGAGTGTCATCATAAGGCCTTTGCGATGTTAAATTGCGAAGCTTTAGAGTTTTCGTCGATGGGCGTGTCCGTGGCGGCCTGACAAACTTTGATGTTTCGCCATGAAAAAGGAAGTTGCTATAACTCAGGCATACGATGTCCGATCTGCCTCAAACTTCACATGTTTGATGACAGTCTGGTCCTGAACACATGTCAGTGCCCAAATTCAGTTATAGTCATAGCGCCACCTGCTGACAACAGGAAATGACATGTTTAACACTGTTACGGACTCTTAGCAACATATTGAAAAGCGTTAACAAGTTGTAAATAGGCTAGCAACATGCTACAAACATACTAAAACATGCTAGCAACACTTAGCTAAGAGCTAAAGCATGCTATTAATAAAAATACAAAAGGAAATTGCTGTAACTCATGTATATACTGTTGAATCTGACCCAAACTTAATATTCAACATGCTACAAAAATAATAAAGCATGCTAGCAACACTTAGCTAATATGCTAAAGCATGCTAATAATACAATAAAACAGGAAGTTACTCTAACTCAGGCATACCATGTCCAATCAGCCCCAAACTTAACACGTTTGATAAGAATCCTGGCCTAAACACACGCCCATGCCTGTATTCAGTTATAGTCATAGCGCCACCAGCTGGTAACAGGAAGCCATATGTTTAATACTGTTGTGGATGACTAGCAACATTTAAAAAAAATCAACAACTGTTAAAAAGGGTAGAAACATGCTAGAAACATGCTATAACATGTTAGCAACATTTAGCTAAGTGCTAAAGCATGCTCTTAATGCAATGAAACAGGAAGTTACTGTAACTCAGGCATGCAATGTCCAATCAGCCCCAAACTTCACATGTTTGATAACAGTCATGACCTGAAGATGTCTACATGCCAATATTCAGTTATAGTTATAGCGCCACCTACTGTCAACAGGAAGTGACATGTTTAACACTGTGACACACTATTAGCAACACACTAAAAAAGCCATTGAGTGCTAAACTAGTTTAAAACGTACTCAAACATGCTAGCAACACTTACTTAGTGCTAAAGCATGTTGTTAAAGACATAAAACAGGAAGTTACTGTAACTCAGGCATGCAATGTCCAATCAGCCCCAAACTTCACATGTTTGATAAGACTCTTGGCCTGAAGATATATACATGCCCATATTCAGTTATAGTCACAGCGCCACCTGCTGACAACAGGAAGTGATGTTTAATGGTGTTACGGACTCCTAGCAACATATTAAAAAGCTTTAGCGAGTTTTAAATAGGCTAGCATCATGCTAGAATCATGTTAAAACATGCTAGCAACACTTAGCTAAGAGCTAAAGCATGATATTAATACAAAGAAAAATAAGTGTAACTCATGCATACAATGTCCAATCTGACCCAAGCTTAATATGTTTGATAAGAGTGCTGGTCTGAACACAAGCCAATGCCCATATTCAGTTATAGTCATAGTGCCACCTGCTGGCAACAGGAAGTCACATGTTTAATACTGTTGTGGATGCCAAGCAACATTTTAAAAATATCAACAAGTGTTAAATAGGGTAGCAACATGCTAGAAAAATGTTAGCAACATTTAGCTAAGTGCTAAAGCATACTCTTAATGCAATGAAACAGGAAGTTACTGTAACTCAGGCATGCAATGTCCAATCAGCCCCAAACTTAATATGTTTGATAAGAGTCCTGGCCTGAATACATTTACATGCCAGTATTTAGTTATAGTCATAGCGCCACCAGCTGGCAACAGCAAATTACTTGTTTTACACTAACATAAGCATGCAATGTACAATTTGCACCAAACTTGACATGTTTGCCAATAGTCCTGGCCTGAAGACATCTAAAAGCCAATATTTCGTAATAGCGCCACCTGTTGGCAGCAGGATATGTCATGACTTACACTTAAGCATGCCATGTTCAAGCTTCACCAAACTTCATATGTTTCATGAAAGCACTGGCCTGAACACATCTGCATGCCAATATTCAGTTATAGGCATAGCGCCACCAGCTGGCAGCAGGAAGATTGGCACATATCAATGACTTTGACATATTCCTCCTACATTTACTGTGTTAATAGCATAGTGCCCACCATTCGCCACCGATTGGCGGTGAGCCCGAGTGCGAGGGCCCTACCATCGCTGCTTGCAGCTTTAATTAGGGCCCGAGCACCGATGGTGTGAGGACCCTATTGAATCTGCTCCGTTTATTATTATTATTATTATTCTTATCCGGAATGAATCGCATTTTTGAGGGCCTAAACATACCCGAAAACTAACGAAACTTTGCACACACATCAGACCTGGCGAAAATGGACGTCTGATATGGGTTGCAGAAGTGGGTGTGGCAAAATGGCTCAATAGCGCCACCTTTACACGTTCCGCGGTGTGCGCATTCAGCTGTGATTATCGTACATGCACAAAAATCGGTACACACATGTAACACACCAATAGCTACAAAAAAGCCTCTTGAGATAAAATCCGAAACCCAACAGGAAGTCGGTTATTATTAATTTTCTCAGCAAAATTTGTGTCATTTCTGCCATTTTCAGGTGTCATACTTGAACGAACTCCTCCTAGAGATTTATTCCGATCAACACCAAATTTGGTGAGTCTAATCTAAAGCCCTTTGTGACGTTAAATTGTGAAGATCTAGAGTTTTCATCAGAGGGCGTGTCCGTGGCGGCCTCGCAAATTTCGATGTTTCGCCATGAAAAAGGAAGTTGCTATAACTTAGGCATAAAATGTCCGATCTGTCCCAAACTTCACATGTGTGATAACACTCCTGACCTGAAGACATCTACATGCCCATATTCAGTTATAGTCATAGCGCCACCTGCAGGCAACAGGAAGTGTCATGCTGTACTCTACAACCAACTCCTCCTAGAGATTTATACAGATCAACTCCAAAATCGGTCAGTCTAATATAAAGGCCTTAGCGATGTTAAATTGTAAAGATCTTAAGTTTTCGGTTAAGGGCGTGTCCGTGGCGGCCTGACAAATTTCGAGGTCTCGCCATGGATATAAAACTTGTTATAACTCAGCCATAAAATGTCCGATTTGCCTCAAACTTCACATATTCGATAAGGGTCCTGGCCTGAACACATCTCAAGGCCAACATTCTATTATAATCACAGCGCCACCTGTTGGCAACAGGAAATGACTTGTATCAGACTCCTCTTAGAGATTTAATGATATTAACATTATATTTGGTCATTCTGATCTAGAGGCCTTAAAGATGTTAAATTGCGAAGATCTTGAGTTTTCGTTAAAGGGCGTGTCTGTGGCGGCCTGACAAAGTTTGATGTTTCGCCATGGACATAGAAGTTGTTATAACTCAGCCATAAAATGTCCGATCTGCCTCAAACTTCACAGGTTTGGTAAGAGTCCTGGCCTGAAGACACCTAAAGGCCAATATTCAGATATTATCATAGTGCCACCTGTTGGCAGCAGGATATATCATACTTTCACTAACTAAAAACATACCAAGGTCAATCTGCACCAAACTTCATATGTTTGATGAAAGTGGTGGCCTGAACACATCTACATGCCAATAATCAGTTATAGGCATAGCGCCACCAGCTGGCAGCAGGAAATTTGGCACATTTAAGTGACTTTGACATATTTCTCCTATTTTTACTGTATTAAAAGCATACTACCCACCGTTTGCTGTTTTCCTAAAGCCACCGGTCGGCGGTGAGCCCGTGTGCGAGGGCCCGTTCATCGCTGCTTGCAGCTTTAATTAGGGCCCGAGCCCAAAAGGGCGAAGGCCCTATTGTTCTTCTAAGGATTCTTATTTTTTTTTTTTTTTTGTTAACCTTCCGGGCACTTAAGGGGGTCTTAACATACTCAAAAACTCTTGAAAATTTGCACAGACGTCGGAATCTGCGGCCATCAGGACGCCACAGAGGCTGGTACCGGGGCGTGGCAAGGGGACTCTACAGCGCCCCCTGGAATTTTGAGGGCCATATAGCACACATACTTGAACGTACACATATGAAACTCGGTACACATATAGAACTCATTGAGCTGAACAACTTTTGTACTCTATGTCATTTTCTCCACGCAACAGGAAGTGAGATATTTAGGGCTGTGTAAAAAGCGCATGCTCTGGAATTTAACGTACTCCTCCCAGGGTTTCGATAGGATTGTCACCAAACTCGGTCAGCATGATCTCAAGACATTGGGGACGCTAAATTGCGAGGGGATTTTTGATATCTCGAACGGTTTGGCCGTGGCAAGGCGACAAAGTTATGGCGAGAAATGAGAAACAGGAAGTGTCTAATAACTGTTGCACACATTGCCTGATTCTGATGAAACTTCACCAGATTGTTCGTTGTATGATGCCGATTCCATAAATGTGACTATTATGAGTCAAAGTTATAGCGCCACCAACTGGCAGCAGGAAGCGTGTCATTTTCAAAATGCTTTGAAATCAGCCTCTTAATTTTACTTGATTTTCTTTAAACTTCATCAAAATCATGTCAAAACACGGCCGATAAGAATATGTAAAGGGGTCGATGATAAATCAAATGCTGTTGCCATGGCAACGTCTCAAACTTTAAAATTAGATTCCTGTCTTTTCGAGGCAGATAACATGCTAAGAATTTCTTGAAACTCAACACACACATCATTATTAATGATAGTTTGACACTGGCAAAAGGTCATAAATGGGCGTGGAGCAGGCACTCTATAGCGCCATCTTTTGACAAAAGTTGGGGGGTTAGTTTTTCCTACAGTCACCAAACTCTGTACATATATTTTTCTCATCAATCTGGACAACTTTCTAAATCAAACTCATTAGCTAAGACCAACAGGAAGCCGGCTATTTTGATTTGAATGTGGATTTTTGGAAAAATCAGGCTGTAAACAAATTCACACTCCTTCTAAGAAAAATAAGGTATTCACACCAAACTTTTTTAACATGAAGAGAAGCTTCTGAAGATGTTAAATTGCGAGCGAATTTGGGATATCTTGAACGGTGTTGACGTGGTGATTTTTTAAAGATGTAGTAAAAAACATAACCGTAATTTTTTTATATCTTTAAAGTGCAGCATCCAAACTCTTTACAACTTTTTTCACACAGAGATCTTATCATTCTGAGCAAGTGGTGTAAATATCAATTTTATACAAGCTTCTATGAATTAAAGAAAATTAAAAAAAGAAATTAGAAACCTGCTGTCACTCTGCCTGTGCCTGTCTGTGTTCAGTCACCATTGAGTCACTGAAGAGTGACTGAAGGGGGGAGGGGTGTAAGGGAGAGAGACCAGTGGAACATGCTGTTTTGCTTAAGACCATCTTTGAGGAAGATGCACATTGCTGTAGCGTAATCGACATAAATATGTCTGATATTTTGAGAAAATATAAAGGGTCATTAAATCTTTCATTGTTTGTATTTTGCAGTTGTTGTTTTTTATTTATTTTTACTGAACTGTACCATGAACTTGTCCTATTCAGTCACATAGCAAAAGATTAAGAAAAATACAACTTTTAAGCATGAGTGAATAATCTTCATTGTAGACAATATTTTCATAGTGTTATTTATTGAATATAAAATTATAATAATTAAAAATTTCAAGACAAACTTTGACAACAAAACAAACTTTGCTGTTATCTGTTCAAAACATCCGAAAACCATCATTTTAAGATCAGTTATATATATATCGCCCCATTAAAACACTCAACTTGATTTTTAAAGATATTTTGAAAGAATTAAGCGTTTATAGAGCACTTTGTGTATTGCTGTACACCCACATGAACTGTGTTCATGTTCATGTTAACCCTTAAGCTCTCCTTAAGTAGGTTTTATCTTTACTTTCTTTGGGGTCAGATTGACCCCAAGGATTGAAAGTGTGATTCCATAATGAATTATACATTTTTAATATTATAAACTATATATCATTTTTTTCGTTTACTTCTCAACTTTACAGTTCTGCTGTGTTTTCATGGATATTTTGTACTTTTTTACCCATTTACTGCACAATTACTCAACTACGCCACCAAGTGGCTTATAAAAAAATAATTTTTATTAAAAAAATCACCTTAATGATGATCTAAATTTAATCTAAATTGTTTTTGGACATTGCTCTATGTGTTAGGGATACAGTACTGCCATCTACAGGTTAGTGGAAAAACTTTTGAAGATATAGTTAAAGAAAGAAAGTGCAATGACCACATACATCCAGCAGAGGCCCTTAGGGACTAATTTCATTTTCACTTTATTTTTCTTCATGCTTCAACTTCTCCTCACAACTTTATGATATATATTTTGTAAATATATATATTTGAACATTTTAAAATACATAAAAAATGTGTTTTTTTGTAAAAGCGTAGAATTTTAGTTTTTTAGAAATGCTGAATTTTTGTCTTTCATCTTTCTTTTATCTGCACTTTCCCCTCTCTTCTCTCTCTTTGTGTGAGTGTGTGGGTGTGTGAGTGGGTGTGTGTGGGTGTGGGGGGAGTGTTTTTTTTTTTTTTTTTGGGGGGGGGGGTGGTTGGGGGGTGCTGTGTGGTGTGTTTGTGTAGAGTTGTGTGTGTGTGTGTGTTAGGGGCAGGGGCATGGTGTGTGATGTGTTTGTGTAGAGTTGTGTGTGTGTGTGTGGGGGGGGTGTGTGTGTGAGAGTCAACATGCATGTTCCATGTTGCATTTGTGCTCTAGTACCAGTCTTTCATTTATGTATGAACATTTTCAGATTTATAGCAGATATGTTGATTTTTTTATGCCAATTTCTATATAATTGCTCCCTGTTGCAATTACACACATGTGAGTGTTTGTGAGTGTGTGAGTGTGTGTGTGTGTGTGTGAGATAGAAAGTTCGTTCCACTTTGAATTTATGCTGTAGGACCAGGCCTTTATTTAAATGTTAATTATTTTAGATTTAAACTGGATTTACTACTTTTTTTGGACAAACGAAATGAAAAAAAATTGCTTTTTTTACTTTTCCCATTCATTTTCAATGTGGGGTCAATCTGACCCCAAGGAGAGGAAACGGTAAAATTTTTTTTACACACCTTTAGAACAACCGAATTAAGTCCGGATTTTTTGTGTGTTTTTAGATTGATTATTTAGGAAAAGTCACAGAGTCTCATGCCCCTGAGATTAAGGGAACTTTATAAAAAAAAGAAGGAAAACTCCAGTGGGGTCAGCCTGACCCCAAGGAGAGCTTAAGGGTTAATTCACAGTACATAAACTAATTTACCTTTAAACAATATATGAATACTTTTTTTTTAGCTTAATATTAATTAACATTAATAAATGCTATTTAATTATTGTTCATGTTAACTAATATAGTTAATGTTAACAAATGAAACTGGATGGCAACATTTTATATATTGTGTGTATGTGTCTCTGTGTTGATTTTAAAGTGTAACCCTTTCAATTCAGTAAACTTAAAATCCAAACTAGCAGAGGGTTACTGTGAATGCATTTGCCAACTGTGCACCGTTTTCCTTATTGATTCTTAGTTATGTAGCGCTTAAGAGTGATGTCTTATAACAGGAGTCACCAGCAAAGCAATATCCACATACAAATTGTACAGATAGGTAACGATTTAAGCAGAAGTGGTGAATGTAATGCAAGCAATAATAACATTTTGTTATCATCATGAATTACATGTTCTTATCATCATCATCAGAATATAGGGAAAATGTTCACATTTGGTTCACAGTTGGCATTATCTGAAGTCCTTGCAGGGGATTAGGTTTATAGCAAACTCCTCCTAGACATTTAATGAAATCAACATTATATTTGGTCAGTCTGATCTAGAGGCCTTAGAGATGTTAAATTGTGAAGATCTTGAGTTTCAGTAAAGGGCGTGTCCGTGGCGGCCTGACAAAGTTTGATGTTTTGCCATGGACATAGGTGTAATAACTCAGCCATAAAATGTCTGATCTGCCTCAAACTTCAGAGGTTTGGTAAGAGTCCTGGCCTGAAGACACCTAAAGGCCAATATTCAGATATTATCGTAGCGCCACCTGTTGACACCAGGATATATCATATCTTTCACTAACTCAAACATACCAAGGTCAATCTGCACCAAACTTCATATGTTTGATAATAGTGCTGGCCTGAACACATCTACATGCCATTTATAGGCATAGCGCCACCAGCTGCCAATGGGAAGTTTGGCACATTTAAATGACTTATGACATATTTCTCATATATTTACTGTATTAAAAGCATACTGCCCACCGTTTGCTGTTTTCCTAAAGCCACCGGTCGGCGGTGAGCCCGGGTGCGAGGGCCCGTTCATCGCTGCTTGCAGCTTTAATTAGGGCCCGAGCACTACAGTGCGAGGACCCTATTGGAATTGCTCCGTTTATTAGGGCCCGAGCACTACAGTGCGAGGACCCTATTGGAATTGCTCCGTTTATTAGGGCCCGAGCCCAAAAGGGCGAAGGCCCTATTGTTCTTCTAAGGATTCTTATTTGTTTTTTTTTTTTTTTTTTTTTTTTTTTCAACCGTTGGGGCACTTTTGGGGGCCTTAACATACTCAAAAACTCTTGAAAATTTGCACACACGTCGGAATCTGCCGTCGTCCGGACGCCACAGAGGCTGGGACCCGGGCGTGGTTCAGGGCCTCTACAGCGCCCCCTGGAACACAGTTTGAAAACTTGATGTACTGCGCACACATACTTGCGCGTATTGATATGAAACTCGGTACACATATAGAACTCATCAAGCTGAACAACTTTTGTACTCTATGTCATGGGCTCCACGCAACAGGAAGTGAGATATTTAGGGCTGTTTAAAAAGCGCATGCTCTGGAATTTAACGTACTCCTCCCAGGAATTCCATGGGATTGTCACCAAACTCGGTCAGCATGATCTCAAGACATTGGGGACGCTAAATTGCGAGGAGATTTTTGATATCTCGAACGGTTTGGCCGTGGCAAGGCGACAAAGTTATGGCGAGAAATGAGAAACAGGAAGTGTCTAATAACTGTTGCACACATTGCCTGATTCTGATGAAACTTCACCAGTTTGTTCGTTGTATGATGCCGATTCCATAAATGTGACTATTATGAGTCAAAGTTATAGCGCCACCAACTGGCAGCAGGAAACGTGTCATTTTCAAAATGCTTTGAAATCAGCCTCTTAATTTTAATCGATTTTCTTTAAACTTCATCAAAATCATGTCAAAACACGGCCGATAAGAATATGTAAAGGGGTCGATGATAAATCAAATGCTGTTGCCATGGCAACGTGTCAAACTTTAAAATTACATTCCTGTCTTTTCGAGGCAGATAACATGCTTAGAATTTCATGAAACTCAACACACACATCAATATTAATGATAGTTAGACACTGGCAAAAGGTCATAAATGGGCGTGGAGCAGGCACTCTATAGCGCCATCTTTTGAAAAAAGTTGGGGGGTTAGTTTTTCCTACAGTCACCAAACTCAGTACTTATATTGTTCTCATCAATCTGGACAACTTTCTAAATCAAACTCATTAGCTAAGACCAACAGGAAGCCGGCTATTTTGATTTGAATGTGGATTTTTTGAAAAATCAGGTAGTAAACAAATTCACACTACTCCTAAGAACAACCAGCTGTTCACACCAAACTTTTTTAACATGAAGAGAAGATTCTGAAGATGTTAAATTGCGAGCGGATTTTGGATATCTCGAACGGTGTTGACGTGGTGATTTTTTAAAGATGTAGTAAAAAACATAACCCTAATTTTTTATATCTTTAAAGTGCAGCATCCAAACTCTTTAAAACTTTTTTCACACAGAGATCTAATCATTCTGAGCAAGTGCTGGAAATATAAATTTTATACAAGCTTCAATGAATTAAAGAAAATTAAAAAAATAACTCAGAAACCTGCTGTCACTCTGGTGAATGTCTCTACAGTATGTGTGTGCGTTCAGTCAGGCACAGAGAAGCTCATTATTGCAGGGGGGAGGGGTGAGAGGCAGAGAGGGTGACAGAGTAGAGAGCCATTCTACAGACCATCTTTGAACAAAAAATGCACATACTGTAATTACATAAATATGTCTGATCTTTGAGAGTCTGATATTTTGAGAAAATATAAAGGGTCACTAAGTCTTTCATTGTTCGTATTTTGCAGTTGTTGTTTTATATTTATTTTGTACTTAACTGTACCATGAACTTGTCCTATTCAGTCACATAGCAAAAGATTTAAAAAAATACAACTTTTTAGCATGATCAATTTATCTTCATTGATAGACAATATTTACATAGTGTTATTTATTGAATATAAAATAATAATAATAAAAAATTAAGACAAACTTTGACAACAAAACAAACGTTACTGTTATCTCTTCAAAACATCTGAAAACCATAATTTTAAGATCAGTTATATATATATATATATCACCCCGTTAAAATACTCAACTTGATTTTTAAAGATATTTTGAAAGAATGAAGCGTTTATAGAGCACTTTATTGTGTATTGCTGTACACCCACATGAACTGTGTTCATGTTCATGTTAATACACAGTACATAAACTTTATATGAATACTTTTTTTAGCTTAATATTAATTAACATTAATAAATGCTATTTATTTATTGGTCATGTTAACTAATATAGTTAATTTTAACAAATGAAACTGGATGGCAACATTTTATATTTTGTGTGTATGTGTCTGTGTGTTGATTTTAAAGTCTAACCCTTTCAATTCTGTAAACTTGAAATCCAAACTAGAAGAGGGTTACTGTGAATGCATGTGCCAACTGGGCACCGTTTTCCTTATTGATTCTTAGTTATGTAGCGCTTAAGAGTGATGTCTTGTAACAGGAGGAGTCACCAGCAAAGCAATATCCACACAAAACTTGTACAGATAGGTAACAATGACATTTAAGCAGAAGTGGTGGACGTAAAGCAAGCAATAATAACATTTTGTTATCATCATGAATCATGTTCTTATCGTCATCATCAGAGTATAGGGAAAATTTTGCATATTGGTTCACAGTTGGCATTTATCTGAAGTCCTTGCATTGATTGCATTTAATTAAAGCAACATTATATTTGGTCAGTCTGATCTTGAGGCCTTAGAGATGTTAAATTGTGAAGATCTTGAGTTTTCATTAAAGGGCATGTCCGTGGTGGCCTGACAAAGTTTGATGTTTCTGCATAGACATAGAAGTGGTTATAACTTAGCCATAAAATGTATGATCTGCCAAAAAATTCACAGGTTTGGTAAGAGTCCTGGCCTGAAGACACCTAAAGACTAATATTCAGATATTATCATAGCGCCACTTGTTGGCAGCAGGATATCTCATATATTTCACTAACTCAAACATACCAAGGTCAATCTGCACCAGACTTCATAAGTTTGATAATAGTGCTGGCCTGAACACATCTACATGCCAATAATTAGTTACAGGCATAACGCCACCATCTGGCAGCGGCAAGTTTGGCACATTTAAATGACTTATGACATATTTTTTCTATATTTACTGTATTAAAAGCATACTGCCCACTGTTTGCTGATTTCCTGAAGCCACCGGTCGGCGGTGAGCCCAGGTGCGAGGGCCCGTTCATCGCTGCACGCAGCTTTAATTCTTCTTCTTCTTCTTCTTCTCCAAAATGAAAAGTCTTTTTGAGGGCCTAAACATGCCCGAAAACTCACGAAACTTTGCACACGCATCAGACCTGGCGAAAATTTACATCTGATATGGTTTTCAAAAGTGGGTGTGGCAAAATGGCTCGATAGCGCCACCTATAAAATTTCAACGGAGTGCCCCTCGAGCTACGTTTCACGTACATGTACGAAACTCGGTACACATATGTAACACACCAATACCTACAAAAAAGTCTCCTGGTGCAACATCCGAAACCCAACAGGAAGTCCGTTATATTGAATTTCCTGTACGATTTTTGTGCAGTTTTTGCCATTTTCAGGCCTCATACTTTAACGAACTCCTCCTACAGTTTTTATCCGATCATCTTCAAATTTGCTGAGTGTCATCATAAGGCCTTTGCGATGTTAAATTGCGAAGCTTTAGAGTTTTCGTCGAAGGGCGTGTCCGTGGCGGCCGGACAAACTTTGATGTTTTGCCATGAAAAAGGAAGTTGCTATAACTCAGGCATACGATGTCCGATCTGCCTCAAACTTCACATGTTTGATGACAGTCCGGTCCTGAACACACGTCAATGCCCATATTCAGTTATAGTCATAGCGCCACCTGCTGACAACAGGAAATGACATGTTTAACACTGTTACGGACTCCTAGAAACATATTGAAAAGCGTTAACAAGTCTTAAATAGGCTAGCAACATGCTACAAACATGCTAAAACATGCTAGCAACACTTAGCTAAGAGCTAAAGCATGCTATTAATACAAATACAAAAGGAAATTGCTGTAACTCATGTATATAATGTTGAATCTGACCCAAACTTAATATTAAACATGCTACAAAAATAATAAAGCATGCTAGCAACACTTAGCTAATATGCTAAAGCATGCTAATAATACAATGAAACAGGAAGTTACTATAACTCAGGCATACAATGTCCAATCAGCCCCAAACTTAACATGTTTGATAAGAATCCTGGCTTAAACACACGCCCATGCCCGTATTCAGTTATAGTCATAGCGCCACCAGCTGGTAACAGGAAGCCATATGTTTAATACTGTTGTGGATGACTAGCAACATTTTAAAAAAATCAACAACTGTTAAACAGGGTAGCAACATGCTAGAAACATGCTATAACATGTTAGCAACATTTAGCTAAGTGCTAAAGCATACTCTTAATGCAATGAAACAGGAAGTTACTGTAACTCAGGCATGCAATGTACAATCAGCCCCAAACTTCACATGTTTGATAACAGTCCTGGCCTAAAGATATCTACATGCCAATATTCAGTTATAGTTATAGCGCCACCTACTGTCAACAGGAAGTGACATGTTTAACACTGTGACACACTATTTGCAACACACTAAAAAAGCCATTGAGTGCTAAACTAGTTTAAAACGTACTCAAACATGCTAGCAACACTTACAACTTACTTACTAAAGCATGTTGTTAAAGACATAAAACAGGAAGTTACTGTAACTCAGACATGCAATGTCCAATCAGCCCCAAACTTCACGTTTGATAAGAGTCCTGGCCTGAAGATATATACATGCCCATATTCAGTTATAGTCACAGCGCCACCTGCTGACAACAGGAAGTGACGTTTAATGGTGTTACGGACTCCTAGCAACATAATAAAAAGCGTCAGCAAGTTTTAAATAGGCTAGCATCATGCTAGAATCATGTTAAAACATGCTAGCAACACTTAGCTGAGAGCTAAAGCATAATATTAATACAAAGAAAAATAAGTGTAACTCATGCATACAATGTCCAATCTGACCCAAGCTTAATATGTTTGATAAGAGTCCTGGTCTGAACACAAGCCCATGCCCATATTCAGTTATAGTCATAGTGCCACCTGCTGGCAACAGGAAGTCACATGTTTAATACTGTTGTGGATGCCCAGCAACATTTTAAAAATATCAACAAGTGTTAAATAGGGTAGCAACATGCTAGAAACATGTTAGCAACATTTAGCTAAGTGCTAAAGCATACTCTTAATGCAATGAAACAGGAAGTTACTGTAACTCAGGCATGCAATGTCCAATCAGCCCCAAACTTAATATGTTTGATAAGAGTCTTGGCCTGAATACATTTACATGCCAATATTTAGTTATAGTCATAGCGCCACCAGCTGGCAACAGAAAATTACTTGTTTTACACTAACTTAAGCATGCAATGTACAATTTGCACCAAACTTGACATGTTTGCCAATAGTCCTGGCCTGAAGACATCTAAAAGCCAATATTTTGTAATAGCGCCACCTGTTGGCAGCAGGATATGTCATGACTTACACTCAAGCATGCCATGTTCAAGCTTCACCAAACTTCATATGTTTGATAAAAGCACTGGCCTGAACACATCTGCATGCCAATATTCAGTTATAGGCATAGCGCCACCAGCTGGCAGAAGGAAGATTGGCACATATCAATGACTTTGACATATTCCTCCTACATTTTCTGTGTTAATAGCATAGTGCCCACCATTCGCCACCGATCGGCGGTGAGCCCGAGTGCGAGGGCCCTACCATCGCTGCTTGCAGCTTTAATTATTATTATTATTAGGGCCCGAGCACTACAGTGCGAGAACCCTATTGGAATTGCTCCGTTTATTAGGGCCCGAGCACTACAGTGCGAGGACCCTATTGGAATTGCTCCGTTTATTATTATTCTTCTTCTTCTTCTTCTTCTTCTTCTTCTCCAAAATGAAAAGTCTTTTTAAGGGCCTAAACATGCCCGAAAACTCACGAAACTTTGCACACGCATCAGACCTGGCGAAAATTTACATCTGATATGGTTTTCAAAAGTGGGTGTGGCAAAATGGCTCGATAGCGCCACCTATAAAATTTCAACGGAGTGCCCCTCGAGCTACGTTTCACGTACATGTACGAAACTCGGTACACATATGTAACACACCAATACCTACAAAAAAGTCTCCTGGTGCAACATCCGAGACCCAACAGGAAGTCCGTTATATTGAATTTCCTGTACGATTTTTGTGCAGTTTTTGCCATTTTCAGGCCTCATACTTTAACGAACTCCTCCTACAGTTTTTATCCGATCATCTTCAAATTTGCTGAGTGTCATCATAAGGCCTTTGCGATGTTAAATTGCGAAGCTTTAGAGTTTTCGTCGAAGGGCGTGTCCGTGGCGGCCGGACAAACTTTGATGTTTTGCCATGAAAAAGGAAGTTGCTATAACTCAGGCATACGATGTCCGATCTGCCTCAAACTTCACATGTTTGATGACAGTCCGGTCCTGAACACACGTCAGTGCCCATATTCAGTTATAGTCATAGCGCCACCTGCTGACAACAGGAAATGACATGTTTAACACTGTTACGGACTCCTAGAAACATATTGAAAAGCGTTAACAAGTCTTAAATAGGCTAGCAACATGCTACAAACATGCTAGCAACACTTAGCTAAGAGCTAAAGCATGCTATTAATACAAATACAAAAGGAAATTGCTGTAACTCATGTATATAATGTTGAATCTGACCCAAACTTAATATTCAACATGCTACAAAAATAATAAAGCATGCTAGCAACACTTAGCTAAAATGCTAAAGCATGCTAATAATACAATGAAACAGGAAGTTACTCTAACTCAGGCATACAATGTCCAATCAGCCCCAAACTTAACATGTTTGATAAGAATCCTGGCCTAAACACACGCCCATGCCCGTATTCAGTTATAGTCATAGCGCCACCAGCTGGTAACAGGAAGCCACATGTTTAATACTGTTGTGGATGCCTAGTAACATTTTAAAAAAATTCAACTACTGTTAAACAGGGTAGCAACATGCTAGAAACATGCTATAACATGTTAGCAACATTTAGCTAAGTGCTAAAGCATACTCTTAATGCAATGAAACAGGAAGTTACTGTAACTCAGGCATGCAATGTCCAATCAGCCCCAAACTTCACATGTTTGATAACAGTCCTGGCCTGAAGATATCTACATGCCAATATTCAGTTATAGTTATAGCGCCACCTACTGTCAACTGGAAGTGACATGTTTAACACTGTGACACACTATTAGCAACACACTAAAAAAGCCATTGAGTGCTAAACTAGTTTAAAACGTACTCAAACATGCTAGCAACACTTACTTAGTGCTAAAGCATGTTGTTAAAGACATAAAACAGGAAGTTACTGTAACTCAGACATGCAATGTCCAATCAGCCCCAAACTTCACGTTTGATAAGACTCCTGGCCTGAAGATATATACATGCAGTTATAGTCACAGCGCCACCTGCTGACAACAGGAAGTGACGTTTAATGGTGTTACGGACTCCTAGCAACATAATAAAAAGCGTCAGCAAGTTTTAAATAGGCTAGCATCATGCTAGAATCATGTTAAAACATGCTAGCAACACTTAGCTGAGAGCTAAAGCACGATATTAATACAAAGAAAAATAAGTGTAACTCATGCATACAATGTCCAATCTGACCCAAGCTTAATATGTTTGATAAGAGTCCTGGTCTGAACACAAGCCCATGCCCATATTCAGTTATAGTGATAGTGCCACCTGCTGGCAACAGGAAGTCACATGTTTAATACTGTTGTGGATGCCAAGCAACATTTTAAAAATATCAACAAGTGTTAAATAGGGTAGCAACATGCTAGAAACATGCTATAACATGTTAGCAACATTTAGCTAAGTGCTAAAGCATGCTCTTAATGCAATGAAACAGGAAGTTACTGTAACTCAGGCATTCAATGTCCAATCAGCCCCAAACTTCACATGTTTGATAAGAGTCCTGGCCTGAAGATATATACATGCCAATATTCAGTTATAGTTATAGCGCCACCTACTGTCAACAGGAGTGACATGTTTAACACTGTGACACACTATTAGCAACACACTAAAAAAGCCATTGAGTGCTAAATTAGTTTAAAACGTACTCAAACATGCTAGCAACACTTACTTAGTGCTAAAGCATGTTGTTAAAGACATAAAACAGGAAGTTACTGTAACTCAGACATGCAATGTCCAATCAGCCCCAAACTTCACGTTTGATAAGACTCCTGGCCTGAAGATATATACATGCAGTTATAGTCACAGCGCCACCTGCTGACAACAGGAAGTGATGTTTAATGGTGTTACGGACACCTAGCAACATAATAAAAAGCGTCAGCAAGTTTTAAATAGGCTAGCATCATGCTAGAATCATGTTAAAACATGCTAGCAACACTTAGCTGAGAGCTAAAGCATGATATTAATACAAAGAAAAATAAGTGTAACTCATGCATACAATGTCCAATCTGACCCAAGCTTAATATGTTTGATAAGAGTCCTGATCTGAACACAAGCCCATGCCCATATTCAGTTATAGTGATAGTGCCACCTGCTGGCAACAGGAAGTCACATGTTTAATACTGTTGTGGATGCCAAGCAACATTTTAAAAATATCAACAAGTGTTAAATAGGGTAGCAACATGCTAGAAACATGCTATAACATGTTAGCAACATTTAGCTAAGTGCTAAAGCATGCTCTTAATGCAATGAAACAGGAAGTTACTGTAACTCAGGCATGCAATGTCCAATCAGCCCCAAACTTCACATGTTTGATAAGAGTCCTGGCCTGAAGATATAGAAATGCCCATATTCAGCTATAGTCATAGCGCCACCAGCTGGTAATAGGAAGCCACATGTTTAATACTGTTGTGGATGCCTAGCAACATTTTAAAAATATCAACAAGTGTTAAAATAGGGTAGCAACATGTTAGAAACATGTTAGCAACATTTAGCTACGTGCTAAAGCATACTCTTAATGCAATGAAACAGGAAGTTACTGTAACTCAGGCATGCAATGTCCAATCAGCCCCAAACTTAATATGTTTGATAAGAGTCCTGGCCTGAATACATTTACATGCCAATATTTAGTTATAGTCATAGCGCCACCAGCTGGCAACAGCAAATTACTTGTTTTACACTAACTTAAGCATGCAATGTACAATTTGCACCAAACTTGACATGTTTGGCAATAGTCCTGGCCTGAAGACATCTAAAAGACAATATTTTGTAATAGCGCCACCTGTTGGCAGCAGGATATGTCATGACTTACACTCAAGCATGCCATGTTCAAGCTTCACCAAACTTCATAAGTTTGATAAAAGCACTGGCCTGAACACATCTGCATGCCAATATTCAGTTATAGGCATAGCGCCACCAGCTGGCAGAAGGAAGATTGGCACATATCAATGACTTTGACATATTCCTACTACATTTTCTGTGTTAATAGCATAGTGCCCACCATTCGCCACCGATCGGCGGTGAGCCCGAGTGCGAGGGCCCTACCATCGCTGCTTGCAGCTTTAATTATTCTTCTTCTTCTTCTTCTTCTTCTTCTTCTTCTCCAAAGTGAAAAGTCTTTTTGAGGGCCTAAACATGCCCGAAAACTCACGAAACTTTGCACACGCATCAGACCTGGCGAAAATTTACATCTGATATGGTTTTCAAAAGTGGGTGTGGCAAAATGGCTCGATAGCGCCACCTATAAAATTGCAACAGAGTGCCCCTCGAGCTACGTTTCATGTACATGTACGAAACTCGGTACACATATGTAACACACCAATACCTACAAAAAAGTCTCCTGGTGCAACATCCGAAACCCAACAGGAAGTCCGTTATATTGAATTTCCTGTACGATTTTTGTGCAGTTTTTGCCATTTTCAGGCCTCATACTTTAACGAACTCCTCCTACAGTTTTTATCCGATCATCTTCAAATTTGCTGAGTGTCATCATAAGGCCTTTGCGATGTTAAATTGCGAAGCTTTAGAGTTTTCGTCGAAGGGCGTGTCCGTGGCGGCCGGACAAACTTTGATGTTTCGCCATGAAAAAGGAAGTTGCTATAACTCAGGCATGCGATGTCCGATCTGCCTCAAACTTCACATGTTTGATGACAGTCCGGTCCTGAACACACATCAGTGCCCATATTCAGTTATAGTCATAGCGCCACCTGCTGACAACAGGAAATGACATGTTTAACACTGTTAAGGACTCCTAGAAACATATTGAAAAGCGTTAACAAGTCTTAAATAGGCTAGCAAACATGCTACAAACATGCTAAAACATGCTAGCAACACTTAGCTAAGAGCTAAAGCATGCTATTAATACAAATACAAAAGGAAATTGCTGTAACTCATGTATATAATGTTGAATCTGAGCCAAAGTTAATATTCAACATGCTACAAAAATAATAAAGCATGCTAGCAACACTTAGCTAATATGCTAAAGCATGCTAATAATACAATGAAACAGGAAGTTACTCTAACTCAGGCATACAATGTCCAATCAGCCCCAAACTTAACATGTTTGATAAGAATCCTGGCCTAAACACACGCCAATGCCCGTATTCAGTTATAGTCATAGCGCCACCAGCTGGTAACAGGAAGCCACATGTTTAATACTGTTGTGGATGCCTAGCAACATTTTAAAAAAATTCAACAACTGTTAAACAGGGTAGCAACATGCTAGAAACATGCTATAACATGTTAGCAACATTTAGCTAAGTGCTAAAGCATACTCTTAATGCAATGAAACAGGAAGTTACTGTAACTCAGGCATGCAAAGTCCAATCAGCCCCAAACTTCACATGTTTGATAACAGTCCTGGCCTGAAGATATCTACATGCCAATATTCAGTTATAGTTATAGCACCACCTACTGTCAACAGGAAGTGACATGTTTAACACTGTGACACACTATTAGCAACACACTAAAAAAGCCATTGAGTGCTAAACTAGTTTAAAACGTACTCAAACATGCTAGCAACACTTACTTAGTGCTAAAGCATGTTGTTAAAGACATAAAACAGGAAGTTACTGTAACTCAGACATGCAATGTCCAATCAGCCCCAAACTTCACGTTTGATAAGAGTCCTGGCCTGAAGATACATACATGCCCATATTCAGTTATAGTCACAGCGCCACCTGCTGACAACAGGAAGTGACGTTTAATGGTGTTACGGACTCCTAGCAACATAATAAAAAGCGTCAGCAAGTTTTAAATAGGCTAGCATCATGCTAGAATCATGTTAAAACATGCTAGCAACACTTAGCTGAGAGCTAAAGCATGATATTAATACAAAGAAAAATAAGTGTAACTCATGCATACAATGTCCAATCTGACCCAAGCTTAATATGTTTGATAAGAGTCCTGGTCTGAACACAAGCCCATGCCCATATTCAGTTATAGTGATAGTGCCACCTGCTGGCAACAGGAAGTCACATGTTTAATACTGTTGTGGATGCCAAGCAACATTTTAAAAATATCAACAAGTGTTAAATAGGGTAGCAACATGCTAGAAACATGTTAGCAACATTTAGCTAAGTGCTAAAGCATACTCTTAATGCAATGAAACAGGAAGTTACTGTAACTCAGGCATGCAATGTCCAATCAGCCCCAAACTTAATATGTTTGATAAGAGTCTTGGCCTGAATACATTTACATGCCAATATTCAGTTTTAGTCATAGCGCCACCAGCTGGCAACAGCAAATTACTTGTTTTACACTAACTTAAGCATGCAATGTACAATTTGCACCAAACTTGACATGTTTGCCAATAGTCCTGGCCTGAAGACATCTAAAAGCCAATATTTTGTAATAGCGCCACCTGTTGGCAGAAGGATATGTCATGACTTACACTCAAGCATGCCATGTTCAAGCTTCACCAAACTTCATATGTTTGATAAAAGCACTGGCCTGAACACATCTGCATGCCAATATTCAGTTATAGGCATAGCGCTACCAGCTGGCAGAAGGAAGATTGGCACATATCAATGACTTTGACATATTCCTCCTACATTTTCTGTGTTAATAGCATAGTGCCCACCATTCGCCACCGATCGGCGGTGAGCCCGAGTGCGAGGGCCCTACCATCGCTGCTTGCAGCTTTAATTAGGGCCCGAGCACTACAGTGCGAGGACCCTATTGGAATTGCTCCGTTTATTATTATTCTTCTTCTTCTTCTCCAAAATGAAAAGTCTTTTTGAGGGCCTAAACATGCCCGAAAACTCACGAAACTTTGCACACGCATCAGACCTGGCGAAAATTTACATCTGATATGGTTTTCAAAAGTGGGTGTGGCAAAATGGCTCGATAGCGCCACCTATAAAATTTCAACGGAGTGCCCCTCGAGCTACGTTTCATGTACATGTACGAAACTCGGTACACATATGTAACACACCAATACCTACAAAAAAGTCTCCTGGTGCAACATCCGAAACCCAACAGGAAGTCCGTTATATTGAATTTCCTGTACGATTTTTGTGCAGTTTTTGCCATTTTCAGGCCTCATACTTTAACGAACTCCTCCTACAGTTTTTATCCGATCATCTTCAAATTTGCTGAGTGTCATCATAAGGCCTTTGCGATGTTAAATTGCGAAGCTTTAGAGTTTTCGTCGAAGGGCGTGTCCGTGGCGGCCGGACAAACTTTGATGTTTCGCCATGAAAAAGGAAGTTGCTATAACTCAGGCATACGATGTCCGATCTGCCTCAAACTTCACATGTTTGATGACAGTCCGGTCCTGAACACACGTCAGTGCCCATATTCAGTTATAGTCATAGCGCCACCTGCTGACAACAGGAAATTACATATTTAACACTGTTACGGACTCTTAGCAACATATTGAAAAGCGTTAACAAGTCTTAAATAGGCTAGCAACATGCTACAAACATGCTAAAACATGCTAGCAACACTTAGCTAAGAGCTAAAGCATGCTATTAATACAAATACAAAAGGAAATTGCTGTAACTCATGTATATACTGTTGAATCTGACCCAAACTTAATATTCAACATGCTACAAAAATAATAAAGCATGCTAGCAACACTTAGCTAATATGCTAAAGCATGCTAATTATACAATAAAACAGGAAGTTACTCTAACTCAGGCATACCATGTCCAATCAGCACCAAACTTAACATGTTTGATAAGAATCCTGGCCTAAACACACGCCCATGCCTGTATTCAGTTATAGTCATAGCGCCACCAGCTGGTAACAGGAAGCCACATGTTTAATACTGTTGTGGATGATTAGCAACATTTAAAAAAATTCAACAACTGTTAAAAAGGGTAGCAACATGCTAGAAACATGCTATAACATGTTAGCAACATTTAGCTAAGTGCTAAAGCATGCTCTTAATGCAATGAAACAGGAAGTTACTGTAACTCAGGCATGCAATGTCCAATCAGCCCCAAACTTCACATGTTTGATAACTGTCCTGGCCTGAAGATGTCTACATGCCAATATTCAGTTATAGTTATAGCGCCACCTACTGTCAAGAGGAAGTGACATGTTTAACACGGTGACACACTATTAGCAACACACTAAAAAAGCCATTGAGTGCTAAACTAGTTTTAAAAACGTACTCAAACATGCTAGCAACACTTACTTAGTGCTAAAGCATGTTGTTAAAGACATAAAACAGGAAGTTATTGTAACTCAGGCATGCAATGTCCAATCAGCCCCAAACTTCACATGTTTGATAAGACTCCTGGCCTGAAGATATAAACATGCCCATATTCAGTTATAGTCACAGCGCCACCTGCTGACAACAGGAAGTGTCGTTTAATGGTGTTACGGACTCCTAGCAACATATTAAAAAGCGTTAGCAAGTTTTAAATAGGCTAGCATCATGCTAGAATCATGTTAAAACATGCTAGCAACACTTAGCTAAGAGCTAAAGCATGATATTAATACGAAGAAAAATAAGTGTAACTCATGCATACAATGTCCAATCTGACCCAAGCTTAATATGTTTGATAAGAGTCCTGGTCTGAACACAAGCCCATGCCCATATTCAGTTATAGTCATAGTGCCACCTACTGGCAACAGGAAGTCACATGTTTAATACTGTTGTGGATGCCAAGCAACATCTTAAAAATATCAACAAGTGTTAAATAGGGTAGCAACATAATAGAAACATGTTAGCAACATTTAGCTAAGTGCTAAAGCATACTCTTAATGCAATGAAACAGGAAGTTACTGTAACTCAGGCATGCAATGTCCAATCAGCCCCAAACTTAATTTGTTTGATAAGAGTCCTGGCCTGAATACATTTACATGCCAGTATTTAGTTATAGTCATAGTGCCACCAGCTGGCAACAGCAAATTACTTGTTTTACACTAACTTAAGCATGCAATGTACAATATGCACCAAACTTGACATGTTTGCCAATAGTCCTGGCCTGAAGACATCTAAAAGCCAATATTTCGTAATAGCGCCACCTGTTGGCAGCAGGATATGTCATGACTTACACTCAAGCATGCCATGTTCAAGCTTCACCAAACTTCATATGTTTCATAAAAGCACTGGCCTGAACACATCTGCATGCCAATATTCAGTTATAGGCATAGCACCACCAGCTGGCAGCAGGAAGATTGGCACATATCAATGACTTTGACATATTCCTCCTACATTTACTGTGTTAATAGCATAGTGCCCACCATTCGCCACCGATCGGCGGTGAGCCCGAGTGCGAGGGCCCTACCATCGCTGCTTGCAGCTTTAATTAGGGCCCGAGCACCGATGGTGTGAGGACCCTATTGGATCTGCTCCGTTTCTTATTATTAGGGCCCGAGCCCAAAAGGGCGAAGGCCCTATTGTTCTTCTAAGGATTCTTATTTGTTTTTTTTTTTTTTTTTATTTTTATTTTTTTTCAACCGTTGGGGCACTTTTGGGGGCCTTAACATACTCAAAAACTCTTGAAAATTTGCACACACGTTGGAATCTGCCGTCGTCCGGACGCCACAGAGGCTGGGACCCGGGCGTGGTTCAGGGCATCTACAGCGCCCCCTGGAACACAGTTTGAAAACTTGATGTACTGCGCACACATACTTGCACGTACTCATATGAAACTCGGTACACATATAGAACTCATCGAGCTGAACAACTTTTGTACTCTATGTCATGGGCTCCACGCAACAGGAAGTGAGATATTTAGGGCTGTTTAAAAAGCGCATGCTCTGGAATTTAACGTACTCCTCCCAGGAATTCCATGGGATTGTCACCAAACTCGGTCAGCATGATCTCAAGGCATTGGGGACGCTAAATTGCGAGGAGATTTTTGATATCTCGAACGGTTTGGCCGTGGCAAGGCGACAAAGTTATGGCGAGAAATGAGAAACAGGAAGTGTCTAATAACTGTTGCACACATTGCCTGATTCTGATGAAACTTCACCAGTTTGTTCCTTGTATGATGCCGATTCCATAAATGTGACTATTATGAGTCAAAGTTATAGCGCCACCAACTGGCAGCAGGAAACGTGTCATTTTCAAAATGCTTTGAAATCAGCCTCTTAATTTTACTCGATTTTCTTTAAACTTCATCAAAATCATGTCAAAACACGGCCGATAAGAATATGTAAAGGGGTCGATGATAAATCAAATGCTGTTGCCATGGCAACGTGTCAAACTTTAAAATTACATTCCTGTCTTTTCGAGGCAGATAACATGCTTAGAATTTCATGAAACTCAACACACACATCAATATTAATGATAGTTAGACACTGGCAAAAGGTCATAAATGGGCGTGGAGCAGGCACTCTATAGCGCCATCTTTTGACAAAAGTTGGGGGGTTAGTTTTTCCTACAGTCACCAAACTCTGTACATATATTGTTCTCATCAATCTGGACAACTTTCTAAATCAAACTCATTAGCTAAGACCAACAGAAAGCCGGCTATTTTGATTTGAAGGTGGATTTTTTGAAAAATCAGGTAGTAAACAAATTCACACTACTCCTAAGAACAACCAGCTGTTCACACCAAACTTTTTTAACATGAAGAGAAGATTCTGAAGATGTTAAATTGCGAGCGGATTTTGGATATCTCGAACGGTGTTGACGTGGTGATTTTTTAAAGATGTAGTAAAAAACATAACCCTAATTTTTTATATCTTTAAAGTGCAGCATCCAAACTCTTTAAAACTTTTTTCACACAGAGATCTAATCATTCTGAGCAAGTGCTGGAAATATAAATTTTATACAAGCTTCAATGAATTAAATAAAATTAAAAAAATAACTCAGAAACCTGCTGTCACTCTGGTGAATGTCTCTACAGTATGTGTGTGCGTTCAGTCAGGCACAGAGAAGCTCATTATTGCAGGGGGGAGGGGTGAGAGGCAGAGAGGGTGACAGAGTAGAGAGCCATCCTACAGACCATCTTTGAACAAAAAATGCACATACTGTATGTATTGTAATTACATAAATATGTCTGATCTTTGAGAGTCTGATATTTTGAGAAAATATAAAGGGTCACTAAGTCTTTCATTGTTCGTATTTTGCAGTTGTTGTTTTTTATTTATTTTTTACTTAACTGTACCATGAACTTGTCCTATTCAGTCACATAGCAAAAGATTTAAGATTTAAAACTTTTTAGCATGATCAATTTATCTTCATTGATAGACAATATTTACATAGTGTTATTTATTGAATATAAAATAATAATAATAAAAAATTAAGACAGACTTTGACAACAAAACAAACGTTACTGTTATCTCTTCAAAACATCTGAAAACCATAATTTTAAGATCAGTTATATATATATATATATATATATATATATATCACCCCGTTAAAATACTCAACTTGATTTTTAAAGATATTTTGAAAGAATGAAGCGTTTATAGAGCACTTTATTGTGTATTGCTGTACACCCACATGAACTGTGTTCATGTTCATGTTAATTCACAGTACATAAACTTTATATGAATACTTTTTTTAGCTTAATATTAATTAACATTAATAAATGCTATTTATTTATTGGTCATGTTAACTAATATAGTTAATTTTAACAAATGAAACTGGATGGCAACATTTTATATTTTGTGTGTATGTGTCTGTGTGTTGATTTTAAAGTGTAACCCTTTCAATTCTGTAAACTTAAAATCAAAACTAGCAGATGGTTACTGTGAATGCATGTGCCAACTGGGCACCGTCTTCCTTATTGATTCTTAGTTATGTAGCACTTAAGAGTGATGTCTTATAACAGGAGTCACCAGCAAAGCAATATCCACACAAAAATTGTTCAGATAGGTAACAATGACATTTAAGCAGAAGTGGTGGACGTAAAGCAAGCAATAATAACATTTTGCTATCATCATGAATCATGTTCTTATCATCATCATCAGAAAATCGGCAATTTGTAGCATACTGGTTCACAGTTGGCATTTATCTGAAGTCCTTGCATTGATTGCATTTAGTTAAATCAACATTATATTTGGTCAGTCTGATCTTGAGGCCTTAGAGATGTTAAATTGTGAAGATCTTGAGTTTTCATTAAAGGGCATGTCCGTGGTGGCCTGACAAAGTTTGATGTTTCTGCATAGACATAGAAGTGGTTATAACTTAGCCTGAAAATGTCTGATCTGCCACAAAATTCACAGGTTTGGTAAGAGTCCTGGCCTGAAGACACCTAAAGACCAATATTCAGATATTATCATAGCGCCACCTGTTGGCAGCAGGATATCTCATATATTTCACTAACTCAAACATACCAAGGTCAATCTGCACCAAACTTCATATGTTTGATAATAGTGCTGGCCTGAACACATCTACATGCCAATAATCAGTTATAGGCATAGCGCCACCAGCTGGCAGCGGCAAGTTTGGCACATTTAAGTGACTTTGACATATTTCTCCTACATTTACTGTATTAAAAGCATACTGCCCCCCGTTTGCTGTTTTCCTGAAGCCACTGGTCGGCGGTGAGCCCGGGTGCGAGGGCCCGTTCATCGCTGCTCGCAGCTTTAATTATTATTCTTCTTCTCCGGAATGAATCACATTTTTGAGGGCCTAAACATACCCGAAAACTCATGAAACTTTGCACACACATCAAACCTGGCGAAAATGGACGTCTGATATGGGGTTCAGAGATGGGTGTGTCAAAATGGCTCGATAGCGCCACCTTTACACGTTCCGCGGTGTGCGCTTTCAGTTGTGATTCACGTACATGCACAAAAATCGGTACACACATGTAACTCACCAATACCTACAAAAAAGCCTCTTGGAGCAAAATTTGACACCCAACAGGAAGTCGGTTATTTTTAATTTTCTCAGCAAATTTTGTGTCATTTTTGCCATTTTCAGGCGTCATACTTGAACGAACTCCTCCTAGAGATTTATTCGGATCAACGCCAAATTTGCTGAGTCTAATCTAAAGCCCTTTGTGACGTTAAATTGCGAAGATCTAGAGTTTTCATCAGAGGGCGTGTCCGTGGCGGCCTCGCAAATTTCGATGCTTCGCCATGAAAAAGGAAGTTGCTATAACTCAGGCATAAAATGCCCGATCTGCCCCAAACTTCACATGTGTGATAACACTCCTGACCTGAAGACATCTACATGCCCATATTCAGTTTTACTCATAGCGCCACCTGCAGGCACCAGGAAGTGACATGCTGTACTCTGCAACAAATTCCTCCTGGAGATTTAATCAGATCAACACCAAAATCGGTCAGTCTAATAAAAAGGCTTTAGCGATGTTAAATTGCGAAGATCTTGAGTTTTCGTTGAAGGGCGTGTCCGTGGCGGCCTGGCAAATTTCGTGGTCTCGCCATGGATATAAATCTTGTTATAACTCAGCCATAAAATGTCCGATTTGCCTCAAACTTCACATGTTCGATAAGAGTCCTGGCCTGAACCAATCTGAAGGCCTATATTCTATTATAATCACAGCGCCACCTGTTGGCAACAGGAAATGACTTGTACCAAACTCCTCCTAGAGATTTAATGATATTAACATTATATTTGGTCAGTCTGATCTCGAGGCCTTAGAGATGTTAAATTGTGAAGATCTTGAGTTTTCGTTAAAGGGCGTGTCCATGGCGGCCTGACAAAATTTGATGTTTCGCCATGGACATAAAAGTTGTTATAACTCAGCCATAAAATGTCCGATCTGCCTCAAACTTCACATGTTTGGTGAGAGTCCTGGCCTGAAGACATCTAAAGGCCAATATACAGATATTATTATAGCGCCACCTATTGGCAGCAGGATATATCATATCTTGCACTAACTCAAACATACCAAAGTCAATCTGCACCAAACTTCATATGTTTGATGAAAGTGGTGGCCTGAACACATCTACATGCCAATAATCAGTTATATGCATAGCGCCACCAGCTGGCAGCAGGAAATTTGGCACATTTAAATGACTTTGACATATTTCTCCTACATTTACTGTATTAAAAGCATACTACCCACCATTTGCTGTTTTCCTAAAGCCATCGGTCGGCGGTGAGCCCGGGTGCGAGGGCCCGTTCATCGCTGCTTGCAGCTTTAATTATTCTTCTTCTTCTTCTCCAAAATGAAAAGTCTTTTTGAGGGCCTAAACATGCCCGAAAACTCACGAAACTTTGCACATGCATCAGACCTGGCGAAAATTTACATCTGATATGGTTTTCAAAAGTGGGTGTGGCAAAATGGCTCGATAGCGCCACCTATAAAATTTCAACGGAGTGCGCCTCGAGCTACGTTTCACGTACATGTACGAAACTCGGTACACATATGTAACACACCAATACCTACAAAAAAGTCTCCTGGTGCAACATCCGAAACCCAACAGGAAGTCCGTTATATTGACTTTCCTGTACGATTTTTGTGCAGTTTTTGCCATTTTCAGGCCTCGTACTTTAACGAACTCCTCCTACAGTTTTTATCCGATCATCTTCAAATTTGCTGAGTGTCATCATAAGGCCTTTGCGATGTTAAATTGCGAAGCTTTAGAGTTTTCGTCGATGGGCGTGTCCGTGGCGGCCTGACAAACTTTGATGTTTCGCCATGAAAAAGGAAGTTGCTATAACTCAGGCATACGATGTCCGATCTGCCTCAAACTTCACATGTTTGATGACAGTCCGGTCCTGAACACATGTCAGTGCCCAAATTCAGTTATAGTCATAGCGCCACCTGCTGACAACAGGAAATGACATGTTTAACACTGTTACGGACTCTTAGCAACATATTGAAAAGCGTTAACAAGTCGTAAATAGGCTAGCAACATGCTACAAACATGCTAAAACATGCTAGCAACACTTAGCTAAGAGCTAATGCATGCTATTAATACAAATACAAAAGGAAATTGCTGTAACTCATGTATATACTGTTGAATCTGACCCAAACTTAATATTCAACATGCTACAAAAATAATAAAGCATGCTAGCAACACTTAGCTAATATGCTAAAGCATGCTAATAATACAATAAAACAGGAAGTTACTCTAACTCAGGCATACCATGTCCAATCAGCCCTAAACTTAAGATGTTTGATAAGAATCCTGGCCTAAACACACGCCCATGCCTGTATTCAGTTATAGTCATAGCGCCACCAGCTGGTAACAGGAAGCCACATGTTTAATACTGTTGTGGATGACTAGCAACATTTAAAAAAAAATTCAACAACTGTTAAAAAGGGTAGCAACATGCTAGAAACATGCTATAACATGTTAGCAACATTTAGCTAAGTGCTAAAGCGTGCTCTTAATGCAATGAAACAGGAAGTTACTGTAACTCAGGCATGCAATGTCCAATCAGCCCCAAACTTCACATGTTTGATAACAGTCCTGGCCTGAAGATGTCTACATGCCAATATTCAGTTATAGTTATAGCGCCACCTACTGTCAACAGGAAGTGACATGTTTAACACTGTGACACACTATTAGCAACACACTAAAAAAGCCATTGAGTGCTAAACTAGTTTAAAACGTACTCAAACATGCTAGCAACACTTACTTAGTGCTAAAGCATGTTGTTAAAGACATAAAACAGGAAGTTACTGTAACTCAGGCATGCAATGTCCAATCAGCCCCAAACTTCACATGTTTGATAAGACTCCTGGCCTGAAGATATATACATGCCCATATTCAGTTATAGTCACAGCGCCACCTGCTGACAACAGGAAGTGACGTTTAATGGTGTTACGGACTCCTAGCAACATATTAAAAAGCGTTAGCAAGTTTTAAATAGGCTTGCATCATGCTAGAATCATGTTAAAACATGCTAGCAACACTTAGCTGAGAGCTAAAGCATGATATTAATACAAAGAAAAATAAGTGTAACTCATGCATACAATGTCCAATCTGACCCAAGCTTAATATGTTTGATAAGAGTCCTGGTCTGAACACAAGCCCATGCCCATATTCAGTTATAGTCATAGTGCCACCTGTTGGCAACAGGAAGTCACATGTTTAATACTGTTGTGGATGCCAAGCAACATTTTAAAAATATCAACAAGTGTTAAATAGGGTAGCAACATGCTAGAAACATGTTAGCAACATTTAGCTAAGTGCTAAAGCATAATCTTAATGCAATGAAACAGGAAGTTACTGTAACTCAGGCATGCAATGTCCAATCAGCCCCAAACTTAATATGTTTGATAAGAGTCCTGGCCTGAATACATTTACATGCCAGTATTTAGTTATAGTCATAGCGCCACCAGCTGGCAACAGCAAATTACTTGTTTTACACTAACTTAAGCATGCAATGTACAATTTGCACCAAACTTGACATGTTTGCCAATAGTCCTGGCCTGAAGACATCTAAAAGCCAATATTTCGTAATAGCGCCACCTGTTGGCAGCAGAATATGTCATGACTTACACTCAAGCATGCCATGTTCAAGCTTCACCAAACTTCATATGTTTCATAAAAGCACTGGCCTGAACACATCTGCATGCCAATATTCAGTTATAGGCATAGCGCCACCAGCTGGCAGCAGGAAGATTGGCACATATCAATGACTTTGACATATTCCTCCTACATTTACTGTGTTAATAGCATAGTACCCACTATTCGCCACCGATTGGCGGTGAGCCCGAGTGCGAGGGCCCTACCATCGCTGCTTGCAGCTTTAATTATTATTATTATTCTTCTTATCCGGAATGAATCGCATTTTTGAGGGCCTAAACATACCCGAAAACTAACGAAACTTTGCACACACATCAGACCTGGCGAAAATGGACGTCTGATATGGGTTGCAGAAGTGGGTGTGGCAAAATGGCTCAATAGCGCCACCTTTACACGTTCCGCGGTGTGCGCATTCAGCTGTGATTATCGTACATGCACAAAAATCGGTACACACATGTAACTCACCAATACCTACAAAAAAGCCTCTTGAGATAAAATCCGAAACCCAACAGGAAGTCGGTTATTATTAATTTTCTCAGCAAAATTTGTGTCATTTTTGCCATTTTCAGGTGTCATACTTGAACGAACTCCTCCTAGAGATTTATTCCGATCAACACCAAATTTGGTGAGTCTAATCTAAAGCCCTTTGTGACGTTAAATTGTGAAGATCTAGAGTTTTCATCGGAGGGCGTGTCCGTGGCGGCCTCGCAAATTTCGATGTTTCGCCATGAAAAAGGAAGTTGCTATAACTTAGGCATAAAATGTCCGATCTGTCCCAAACTTCACATGTGTGATAACACTCCTGACCTGAAGACATCTACATGCCCATATTCAGTTATAGTCATAGCGCCACCTGCAGGCAACAGGAAGTGTCATGCTGTACTCTACAACCAACTCCTCCTAGAGATTTATACAGATCAACACCAAAATCGGTCAGTCTAATATAAAGGCCTTGGCGATGTTAAATTGCGAAGATCTTGAGTTTTCGGTAAAGGGCGTTTCCGTGGCGGCCTGACAAATTTCGAGGTCTCGCCATGGATATAAAACTTGTTATAACTCAGCCATAAAATGTCCGATTTGCCTCAAACTTCACATATTCGATAAGAGTCCTGGCCTGAACAAATCTGAAGGCCAATATTCTATTATAATCACAGCGCCACCTGTTGGCAACAGGAAATGACTTGTATCAAACTCCTCCTAGAGATTTAATGATATCAACATTATATTTGGTCATTCTGATCTAGAGGCCTTAGAGATGTTAAATTGCGAAGATCTTGAGTTTTCGTTAAAGGGCGTGTCTGTGGCGGCCTGACAAAGTTTGATGTTTCGCCATGGACATAGAAGTTGTTATAACTCAGCCATAAAATGTCCGATCTGCCTCAAACTTCACAGGTTTGGTAAGAGTCCTGGCCTGAAGACACCTAAAGGCCAATATTCAGATATTATCATAGCGCCACCTGTTGGCAGCAGGATATATCATATCTTTCACTAACTCAATCAAACCAAGGTCAATCTGCACCAAACTTCATATGTTTGATGAAAGTGGTGGCCTGAACACATCTACATGCCAATAATCAGTTATATGCATAGCACCACCAGCTGGCAGCAGGAAATGTGGCACATTTAAGTGACTTTGACATATTTCTCCTATATTTACTGTATTAAAAGCATACTACCCACCATTTGCTGTGTTCCTAAAGCCACCGGTCGGCGGTGAGCCCGTGTGCGAGGGCCCGTTCATCGCTGCTTGCAGCTTTAATTAGGGCCCGAGCCCAGAATGGGCGAAGGCCCTCTTGTTTTCCTAAGGATTCTTATTTTTTTATTTTTTTTTTTTTGTTAACCTTCCGGGCACTTAAGGGGGTCTTAACATGCTCAAAAACTCTTGAAAATTTGCACACATGTCGGAATCTGCGGCCATCAGGACGTCACAGAGGCTGGTACCGGGGCGTGGCAAGGGGACTCTACAGCGCCCCCTGGAATTTTTAGGGCCATATAGCACACATACTTGAACGTACACATATGAAACTCGGTACACATATAGAACTCATTGAGCTGAACAACTTTTGTACTCTATGTCATTTTCTTAACGCAACAGGAAGTGAGATATTTAGGGCTGTTTAAAAAGCGCATGCTCTGGAATTTAACGTACTCCTCCCAGGATTTCCATACGATTGTCACCAAACTCGGTCAGCATGATCTCAAGACATTGGGGACGCTAAATTGCGAGGGGATTTTTGATATCTCGAACGGTTTGGCCGTGGCAAGGCGACAAAGTTATGGCGAGAAATGAGAAACAGGAAGTGTCTAATAACTGTTGCACACATTGCCTGATTCTGATGAAACTTCACCAGATTGTTCGTTGTATGATGCCGATTCCATAAATGTGACTATTATGAGTCAAAGTTATAGCGCCACCAACTGGTAGCAGGAAGCGTGTCATTTTCAAAATGCGTTGAAATCAGCCTCTTAATTTTACTTGATTTTCTTCAAACTTCATCAAAATAATGTCAAAACACGGCCGATAAGAATATGTAAAGGGTACGATGATAAATCAAATGCTGTTGCCATGGCAACGTGTTAAACTTTAAAATTAGATTCCTGTCTTTTCGAAGCAGATAACATGTTTAGAATTTCATGAAACTCAACACACACATCAATATTAATGATAGTTAGACACTGGCAAAAGGTCATAAATGGGCGTGGAGCAGGCACTCTATAGCGCCATCTTTTGACAAAAGTTGGGGGGTTAGTTTTTCCTACAGTCACCAAACTCTGTACATATATTGTTCTCATCAATCTGGACAACTTTCTAAATCAAACTCATTAGCTAAGACCAACAGGAAGCCGGCTATTTTGATTTGAATGTGGATTTTTGGAAAAATCAGGCTGTAAACAAATTCACACTCCTTCTAAGAATAACAAGGTATTCACACCAAACTTTTTTAACATGAAGAGAAGATTCTGAAGATGTTAAATTGCGAGCGGATTTGGGATATCTTGAACGGTGTTGACGTGGTGATTTTTTTAAAAACATAACCCTAATTTTTTATATCTTTAAAGTGCAGCATCCAAACTCTTTAAAACTTTTTTCACACAGAGATCTAATCATTATGAGCAAGTGCTGGTAATATCATAGTTATTCAAGCTTCTATGAATTAAAGAAAATTAAAAAAAGAAATCAGTAAACTGTTGTCACTGGGCTGACAGTCTGTGTTGACACTAAGAGTGACTGAAGGGGGGAGGGGTGAAAGGGAGAGAGACCAGTGGAACATGCTGTTTTGCTTAAGACCATCTTTGAGGAAGATGCAATTTGCACATTGCACATTGCTGTAGTTTAATCTGCATAAATAAGTCTGAACTTTGAGAGTCTGATCTTTGAGAAAATATAAAGGGTCACGAACTCTTTCATTCTTTGTATATTGCAGTTGTTGTTTTTTATTTATTTTTTACTGAACTGTACCATGAACTTGTCCTATTCAGTCACATAGCAAAAGATTAAGAAAAATACAGCTTTTTAGCATGAGCGATTTATCTTCATTGATAGACATTTATTTTCATAATTAAAATTTTTGATTCAATAAAAAAAAAAAACACTAACAATTTCAAGACAAACTTTGACAACAAAACAAACTTTGCTGTTATCTGTTCAAAACATCTGAAAATTGTACCATTTTAAGATGAGTTATATTTATATATCGCCCCATTACAATACCCAACTTGATTTTTAAAGATATTTTGAAAGAATGAAGCGTTTATTGAGCACTTTATTGTTTATTGTTGTATACCCACATGAACTGTGTTCATGTTCATGTTAATTCACAGTACATACACTATGTTAAAAGATACTAATTTACCTTTAAACAATATATGAGTACTTTTTTAGGTTAATATTAATTAACATTAATAAATGCTATTTATTATTGTTCATGTTAACAATGTTAACAAATGAAACTGGATGGTAAAGTTGTATATTTAGTGTGTATTTGTCTGTGTGTTGATTTAAAAATGTAACCCTTTCATTTCTGTAAACTTTAAATCCAAACTGGCAGAGGGTTACTGTGAATGCATGTGCCAACTGGGCACCGTTTTCCTAATTGATTCTTAGTTATGTAGCGCTTAAGAGTGATGTCTTATAACAGGAGTCACCTGCAAAGCAATGTCCACACACAAATGGAACAGATAGGTAACGATGACATTTAAACAGAAGTGGTGGACGTAAAGCAAGCAATAATAACATTTTGTTATCATCATGAATTACATGTTCTTATCATCATCCTCAGAATATAGGGAAAATGTTCCCTATATTGTGAACGGCTTTGGGATATCTTGAACGGTGTTGATGTGGTGATTTATGAAAGTAACAATAAAAAAGATGAAGAGTTATTTTCATATATCTTTAAATTGCATTATTCTTACTCATCAAAACTTTTTACATATAAAGAACAAGAAATTCTTAGGAAATACGTGTAGTTTCAAAATGTTATCATGCTCAGAGGCCCCAAAAACATTAAAAGTGTCAAATAAATTCGTCAGATTAAAGCTCTAATACCAGGGATGAACACTAGAGGTCCTCATAAGATAAGGAATCGTTTGACCTCTAATGCTATTTAGCTCATTGTCAGTGTATAAGAATGACAATAATCCATAGAATCAGTTGATATGTACTGTACTGTCAGTGTAATTTTACATAATTATTTTGTATAGGTGCTTAAAGAGCATTAAAATATTTTTTTTATCTTTTAAGGAAAAATTATGTGATTTAAATACATATATACACTCTCACTGATAGAACAAAGTATCTTATAAGTATGACACTATACTGCTCAGTTCACTTAATTAGAATGAGAAACAAATACAAAAAGGCCAAAAAGTCAACTAAGTTAATATGTATTTATTTTCAATATATTTGTTTATAATTATTTCACAGATGCTTATAGACTATTAAAATAATATTTAAAAATGCTTGTAGACCATAAAACATGGTAACTATTTAAAATAGGGTCCAATACCTACAAAAAAGCCTCTTGGAGCAAAATTTGACACCCAACAGGAAGTCGGTTATTTTTAATTTTCTCAGCAAATTTTGTCATTTTTGCCATTTTCAGGCCTCGTACTTGAACTCCTCCTCCTAGAGATTTATCCGGATTAACGCCAAATTTGCTGAGTGTAATCTAAAGCACTTTGTGACGTTAAATTGCAAAGATCTAGAGTTTTCATTGGAGGGCGTGTCCATAGCGGTCTCGCAAATTTCGATGTTTCGCCATGAAAAAGGAAGTTTCTATAACTCAGGCATACAATGTCCGATCTGTCCCAAACTTCACATGTGTGATAACACTCCTGACCTGAAGACATCTACATTCCCATATTCAGTTATAGTCATAGCGCCACCTGCTGGCAACAGGAAGTGTCATGCTGTACTCTACAACAAACTCCTCCAAGAGATTTATACAGATCAACACTAAAATCGGTCAGTCTAATAAAAAGGCTTTAGTGATGTTAAATTGCGAAGATCTTGAGTTTTCGTTGAAGGGCGTGTCCGTGGTGGCCTGACAAAGTTTGATGTTTGGTCATGGACATAGAAGTTGTTATAACTCAGCCATAAAATGTCCAATCTGCCTCAAACTTCACATGTTTGATAAGAGTCCTGGCCTGAAGACATCTTAAGGCCAATATTCAGATATTATCATAGCGCCACCTATTGACAGCAGGATATATCATATCTTGCACTAACTTAAACATACCAAGGTCAATCTGCACCAGACTTCATATGTTTGATGAAAGTGCTGGCCTGAACACATCTACATGTCAATAATCAGTTACAGGCATAGCGCCACCAGCTGGCAGCAGGAGGTTTGGCACATTTAAGTGACTTTGATCTATTTTTCCTACATTTACTGTTTTAAAAGCATAATGCCCACCGTTTGCTGTTTTCCTAAAGCCACCGGTCGGCGGTGAGCCCGGGTGCGAGGGCCCGTTCATCGCTGCTTGCAGCTTTAATTAGGGCCCGAGCACTACAGTGCGAGGACCCTATTGGAATTGCTCCGTTTATTATTCTTCTTCTTCTTCTTCTTCTTCTTCTTCTTCTTCTCCAAAATGAAAAGTCTTTTTGAGGGCCTAAACATGCCCGAAAACTCACGAAACTTTGCACACGCATCAGACCTGGCGAAAATTTACATCTGATATGGTTTTCAAAAGTGGGTGTGGCAAAATGGCTCGATAGCGCCACCTATAAAATTTCAACGGAGTGCCCCTCGAGCTACGTTTCACGTACATGTACGAAACTCGGTACACATATGTAACACACCAATACCTACAAAAAAGTCTCCTGGTGCAACATCCGAAACCCAACAGGAAGTCCGTTATATTGAATTTCCTGTACGATTTTTGTGCAGTTTTTGCCATTTTCAGGCCTCATACTTTAACGAACTCCTCCTACAGTTTTTATCCGATCATCTTCAAATTTGCTGAGTGTCATCATAAGGCCTTTGCGATGTTAAATTGCGAAGCTTTAGAGTTTTCGTCGAAGGGCGTGTCCGTGGCGGTCGGACAAACTTTGATGTTTCGCCATGAAAAAGGAAGTTGCTATAACTCAGGCATACGATGTCCGATCTGCCTCAAACTTCACATGTTTGATGACAGTCCGGTCCTGAACACACGTCAGTGCCCATATTCAGTTATAGTCATAGCGCCACCTGCTGACAACAGGAAATGACATGTTTAACACTGTTACGGACTCCTAGAAACATATTGAAAAGCGTTAACAAGTCTTAAATAGGCTAGCTACATGCTACAAACATGCTAAAACATGCTAGCAACACTTAGCTAAGAGCTAAAGCATGCTATTAATACAAATACAAAAGGAAATTGCTGTAACTCATGTATATAATGTTGAATCTGACCCAAACTTAATATTCAACATGCTACAAAAATAATAAAGCATGTTAGCAACACTTAGCTAATATGCTAAAGCATGCTAATAATACAATGAAACAGGAAGTTACTCTAACTCAGGCATACAATGTCCAATCAGCCCCAAACTTAACATGTTTGATAAGAATCCTGGCCTAAACACACGCCCATGCCCGTATTCAGTTATAGTCATAGCGCTACCAGCTGGTAACAGGAAGCCACATGTTTAATACTGTTGTGGATGCCTAGCAACATTTTTAAAAAATTCAACAACTGTTAAACAGGGTAGCAACATGCTAGAAACATGCTATAACATGTTAGCAACATTTAGCTAAGTGCTAAAGCATACTCTTAATGCAATGAAACAGGAAGTTACTGTAACTCAGGCATGCAATGTCCAATCAGCCCCAAACTTCACATGTTTGATAACAGTCCTGGCCTGAAGATATCTACATGCCAATATTCAGTTATAGTTATAGCGCCACCTACTGTCAACAGGAAGTGACATGTTTAACACTGTGACACACTATTAGCAACACACTAAAAAAGCCATTGAGTGCTAAACTAGTTTAAAACGTACTCAAACATGCTAGCAACACTTACTTAGTGCTAAAGCATGTTGTTAAAGACATAAAACAGGAAGTTACTGTAACTCAGACATGCAATGTCCAATCAGCCCCAAACTTCACATGTTTGATAACAGTCCTGTCCTGAAGATATCTACATGCCAATATTCAGTTATAGTCATAGCGCCACCTACTGACAACAGGAAGTGACGTTTAATGGTGTTACGGACTCCTAGCAACATAATAAAAAGCGTCAGCAAGTTTTAAATAGGCTAGCATCATGCTAGAATCATGTTAAAACATGCTAGCAACACTTAGCTGAGAGCTAAAGCATGATATTAATACAAAGAAAAATAAGTGTAACTCATGCATACAATGTCCAATCTGACCCAAGCTTAATATGTTTGATAAGAGTCCTGGTCTGAACACAAGCCCATGCCCATATTCAGTTATAGTCATAGTGCCACCTGCTGGCAACAGGAAGTCACATGTTTAATACTGTTGTGGATGCCCAGCAACATTTTAAAAATATCAACAAGTGTTAAATAGGGTAGCAACATGCTAGAAACATGTTAGCAACATTTAGCTAAGTGCTAAAGCATACTCTTAATGCAATGAAACAGGAAGTTACTGTAACTCAGGCGTGCAATGTCCAATCAGCCCCAAACTTAATATGTTTGATAAGAGTCTTGGCCTGAATACATTTACATGCCAATATTTAGTTATAGTCATAGCGCCACCAGCTGGCAACAGCAAATTACTTGTTTTACACTAACTTAAGCATGCAATGTACAATTTGCACCAAACTTGACATGTTTGCCAATAGTCCTGGCCTGAAGACATCTAAAAGCCAATATTTTGTAATAGCGCCACCTGTTGGCAGCAGGATATGTCATGACTTACACTCAAGCATGCCATGTTCAAGCTTCACCAAACTTCATATGTTTGATAAAAGCACTGGCCTGAACACATCTGCATGCCAATATTCAGTTATAGGCATAGCGCCACCAGCTGGCAGAAGGAAGATTGGCACATATCAATGACTTTGACATATTCCTCCTACATTTTCTGTGTTAATAGCATAGTGCCCACCATTCGCCACCGATCGGCGGTGAGCCCGAGTGCGAGGGCCCTACCATCGCTGCTTGCAGCTTTAATTAGGGCCCGAGCACCGATGGTGTGAGGACCCTATTGGATCTGCTTCGTTTATTATTATTATTATTATTATTATTATTATTATTATTATTATTATTATTCTTCTCCAAAATGAATCGCATTTTTGAGGGCTTAGACATACCCGAAAACTCATGAAACTTCGCACACACATCAGACCTGGCGAAAATTTACGTCTGATATGGGTTTCAGAAGTGGGTGTGGCAAAATGGCTCGACAGCGCCACCTTTACACGTTCCGCGGTGTGCGCATTCAGCTGTGATTCACGTACATGCACGAAAATCGGTACACACATGTAACACACCAATACCTACAAAAAAGCCTCTTGGAGCAAAATTTGACACCCAACAGGAAGTCGGTTATTTTTAATTTTCTCAGCAAATTTTGTGTCATTTTTGCCATTTTCAGGCCTCGTACTTGAACGAACTCCTCCTAGAGATTTATTCGGATCAACGCCAAATTTTCAGAGTCTAATCTAAAGCCCTTTGTGACGCTAAATTGTGAAGATCTAGAGTTTTCATCGGAGGGCGTGTCCGTGGCGGCCTCGCAAATTTCGATGTTTCGCCATGAAAAAGGAAGTTGCTATAACTTAGGCATAAAATGTCCAATCTGTCCCAAACTTCACATGTGTGATAACACTCCTGACCTGATGACATCTACATATCCATATTCAGTTATAGTCATAGCGCCACCTGCAGGCAACAGGAAGTGTCATGCTGTACTCTACAACCAACTCCTCCTAGAGATTTATACAGATCAACACCAAAATCGGTCAGTCTAATATAAAGGCCTTAGTGATGTTAAATTGTGAAGATCTTGAGTTTTCGTTGAAGGGCGTGTCCGTGGCGGCCTGACAAATTTCGAGGTCTCGCCATGGATATAAAACTTGTTATAACTCAGCCATAAAATGTCCGATTTGCCTCAAACTTCACATGTTCGATTAAAGTCCTGGCCTGAACACATCTGAAGGCCAATATTCTATTATAATCACAGCGCCACCTGTTGGCAACAGGAAATGACTTGTATAAAACTCCTCCTAGAGATTTAATGATATCAACATTATATTTGGTCAGTCTGATCTAGAGGTCTTAGAGATGTTAAATTGCGAAGATCTTGAGTTTTCGTTAAAGGGCGTGTCTGTGGCGGCGTGACAAAGTTTGATGTTTCGCCATGGACATAGAAGTTGTTATAACTCAGCCATAAAATGTCCGATCTGCCTCAAACTTCACAGGTTTGGTAAGAGTCCTGGCCTGAAGACACCTAAAGGCCAATATTCAGATATTATCATAGCGCCACCTGTTGGCATCAGGATATATCATATCTTTCACTAACTCAAACATACCAAGGTCAATCTGCACCAAACTTCATATGTTTGATGAAAGTGCCAGCCTGAACACATCTACATGCCAATAATCAGTTATAGGCATAGCGCCACCAGCTGGCAGCAGGGAATTTGGCACATTTAAGTGACTTTGACATATTTCTCATATTTTTACTGTATTAAAAGCATACTACCCTCCATTTGCTGTGTTCCTAAAGCCACCGGTCGGCGGTGAGCCCGTGTGCGAGGGCCCGTTCATCGCTGCTTGCAGCTTTAATTAGGGCCCGAGCCCAAAAGGGCGAAGGCCCTATTGTTCTTCTAAGGGTTATTATTATTTTTTTTTTTTTTTTTTTTTTTTTTTTCTTTTTTTCAACCTTCCGGGCACTTTTGGGGGCCTTAACATACTCAAAAACTCTTGAAAATTTGCACACACGTCGGAATCTGCGGCCATCAGGACGCCAAAGAGGCTGGGACCCGGGCGTGGTTCAGGGCCTCTACAGCGCCCCCTGGAACACAGTTTGAAAACTTGATGTACTGCGCACACATACTTGCATGTATTGATATGAAACTCGGTACACATATAGATCTCACTGAGCCAAACAACTTTTGTACTCTATGTCATGGGCTCCACGCAACAGGAAGTGAGATATTTAGGGCTGTTTAAAAAGTGCATGCTCTGGAATTTAACGTACTCCTCCCAGGAATTCCATGGGATTGTCACCAAACTCGGTCAGCATGATCTCAAGACATTGGGGACGCTAAATTGCGAGGAGATTTTTGATATCTCGAACGGTTTGGCCGTGGCAAGGCGACAAAGTTATGGCGAGAAATGAGAAACAGGAAGTGTCTAATAACTGTTGACCACATTGCCTGATTCTGATGAAACTTCACCAGTTTGTTCGTTGTATGATGCCGATTCCATATATGTGACTATTATGAGTCAAAGTTATAGCGCCACCAACTGGCAGTAGGAAGTGTGTCATTTTCAAAATGCTTTGATATCAGCCTCTTAATTTTACTCGATTTTCTTTAAACTTCATCAAAATCATGTCAAAACACGGCCGATAAGAATATGTAAAGGGGTCGATGATAAATCGAATGCTGTTGCCATGGCAACATGTCAAACTTTAAAATTAGATTCCTGTCTTTTCGAGGCAGTTAACATGCTTAGAATTTCATGAAACTCAACACACACATCAATATTTATGATAGTTAGACACTGGCAAAAGGTCATAAATGGGCGTGGAGCAGGCACTCTATAGCGCCATCTTTTGACAAAAGTTGGGGGGTTAGTTTTTCCTACAGTCACTAAACTCTGTACATATATTAATCTCATCAATTTGGACAACTTTCTAAATCAAACTCATTAGCTGAGACCAACAGGAAGCCGGCTATTTTGATTTGAATGTGGATTTTTGGAAAAATCAGGCTGTAAACAAATGCACACTACTTCTAAGAACAACCAGCTGTTCACACCAAACTTTTTTAACATGAAGAGAATATTCTGAAGATGTTAAATTGCGACCGGATTTTGGATATCTTGAACGGTGTGGACGTGGTGATTTTTTAAAGATATAGTAAAAAATATTTTTATATCTTTAAAGTGCAGCATCCAAACTCTTTAAAACTTTTTTCACACAGAGATCTAATCATTCTGAGCAAGTGCTGGAAATAAAAAATGTATACAAGCTTCTATGAATTAAAGAAAATTTAAAAAAGAACTCAGAAACCTGCTGTCACTCTGGTGAATGTCTCTACAGTATGTGTGTGCGTTCAGTCAGGCACAGAGAAGCTCATTATTGCAGGGGGGAGGGGTGAGAGGCAGAGAGGGTGACAGAGTAGAGAGCCATCCTACAGACCATCTTTGAACAAAATGCACATACTGTATGTAGTGTAATTACATAAATATGTCTGATCTTTGAGAGTCTGATATTTTGAGAAAATATAAAGGGTCACTAAGTCTTTCATTGTTCATTTTTTGCAGTTGTTGTTTTTTATTTATTTTTTACTTAACTGTACCATGAACTTGTCCTATTCAGTCACATAGCAAAAGATTTTAAAAAATACAACTTTTTAGCATGATCAATTTATCTTCATTGATAGACAATATTTACATAGTGTTATTTATTGAATATAAAATCATAATAATAAAAAATTAAGACAAACTTTGACAACAAAACAAACGTTACTGTTATCTCTTCAAAACATCTGAAAACCATAATTTTAAGATCAGTTATATATATGTATCACCCCGTTAAAATACTCAACTTGATTTTTAAAGATATTTTGAAAGAATGAAGCGTTTATAGAGCACTTTATTGTGTATTGCTGTACACCCACATGAACTGTGTTCATGTTCATGTTAATTCACAGTACATAAACTTTATATGAATACTTTTTTTAGCTTAATATTAATTAACATTAATAAATGCTATTTATTTATTGGTCATGTTAACTGATATAGTTAATTTTAACAAATGAAACTGGATGGCAACATTTTATATTTTGTGTGTATGTGTCTGTGTGTTGATTTTAAAGTGTAACCCTTTCAATTCTGTAAACTTAAAATCCAAACTAGCAGATGGTTACTGTGAATGCATGTGCCAACTGGGCACCGTCTTCCTTATTGATTCTTAGTTATGACAACAATTGATTTTATACAAAAATATATTATACAAAAATTGTACAGATAGGTAACAATGACATTTAAGCAGAAGTGGTGGATATAAAGGAAGCAATAATAACATTTTGCTATCATCATGAATTACATGTTCTTATTTGTAGCATACTGGTTCACAGTTGGCATCTATCTGAAGTCCTTGCATTGATTGCATTTAATTAAATCAACATTATATTTGGTCAGTCTGATCTTGAGGCCTTAGAGATGTTAAATTGTGAAGATCTTGAGTTTTCATTAAAGGGCATGTCCGTGGTGGCCTGACAAAGTTTGATGTTTCTGCATAGACATAGAAGTGGTTATAACTTAGCCTGAAACTGTCTGATCTGCCACAAAATTCACAGGTTTGGTAAGAGTCCTGGCCTGAAGACACCTAAAGACCAATATTCAGATATTATCATAGCCCCACCTGTTGGCAGCAGGATATCTCATATATTTCACTAACTCAAACATACCAAGGTCAATCTGCACCAAACTTCATATGTTTCATAATAGTGCTGGCCTGAACACATCTACATGCCAATAATCAGTTATAGGCATAGCGCCACCAGCTGGCAGCGGCAAGTTTGGCACATTTAAATGACTTATGACATATTTTTTCTATATTTACTGTATTAAAAGCATACTGCCCACCGTTTGCTGTTTTCCTGAAGCCACCGGTCGGCGGTGAGCCCGGGTGCGAGGGCCCGTTCATCGCTGCTCGCAGCTTTAATTAGGGCCCGAGCACCGATGGTGTGAGGACCCTATTGGATCTGCTTCGTTTATTATTATTATTATTATTATTATTCTTCTCCAAAATGAATCGCATTTTTGAGGGCTTAGACATACCCGAAAACTCATGAAACTTCGCACACACATCAGACCTGGCGAAAATTTACGTCTGATATGGGTTGCAGAAGTGGGTGTGGCAAAATGGCTCGATAGCGCCACCTTTACACGTTCCGCGGTGTGCGCTTTCAGTTGTGATTCACGTACATGCACGAAAATCGGTACACACATCTAGCTCACCAATACCTACAAAAAAGCCTCTTGGAGCAAAATTTGACACCCAACAGGAAGTCGGTTATTTTTAATTTTCTTAGCAAAATTTGTGTAATTTTTGCCATTTTCAGGCGTCATACTTGAACGAACTCCTCCTAGAGATTTATTCGGATCAACGGCAAATTTGGTGAGTCTAATCTAAAGCCCTTTGTGACGTTAAATTGCGAAGATCTAGAGTTTTCATCAGAGGGCGTGTCCGTGGCGGCCTGGCAAATTTCGATGCTTCGCCATGAAAAAGGAAGTTGCTATAACTCAGGCATAAAATGCCCGATCTGCCCCAAACTTCACATGTGTGATAACACTCCTGACCTGATGACATCTACATGCCCATATTCAGTTTTACTCATAGCGCCACCTGCTGGCACCAGGAAGTGTCATGCTGTACTCTGCAACAAACTCCTCCAAAAGATTTAATCAGATCAACACCAAAATCTGTCAGTCTAATATAAAGGCCTTAATGATGTTAAATTGCGAAGATCTTGAGTTTTCGTTGAAGGGTGTGTCCGTGGCGACCTGGCAAATTTCGTGGTCTCGCCATGGATATAAAACTTGTTATAACTCAGCCATAAAATGTCCGATTTGCCTCAAACTTCACATGTTCGATAAGAGTCCTGGCCTGAACCAATCTGAAGGCCTATATTCTATTATAATCACAGCGCCATCTGTTGGCAATAGGAAATGACTTGTACCAAACTCCTCCTAGAGATTTAATGATATCAACATTATATTTGGTCAGTCTGATCTCGAGGCCTTAGAGATGTTAAATTGTGAAGATCTTGAGTTTTCGTTAAAGGGCGTGTCCGTGGCGGCCTGACAAAGTTTGATGTTTCGCCATGGACATAAAAGTTGTTATAACTCAGCCATAAAATGTCCGATCTGCCTCAAACTTCACATGTTTGGTAAGAGTCCTGGCCTGAAGACACCTAAAGGCCAATATTCAGATATTATCATAGCGCCACCTGTTGGCAGCAGGATATATCATATATTTCACTAACTCAAACATACCAAGGTCAATCTGCACCAAACTTCATATGTTTGATGAAAGTGGTGGCCTGAACACATCTACATGCCAATAATCAGTTATAGGCATAGCGCCACCAGCTGGCAGCAGGAAATTTGGCACATTTAAGTGACTTTGACATATTTCTCATATTTTTACTGTATTAAAAGCATACTACCCACCATTTGCTGTGTTCCTAAAGCCACCGGTCGGCGGTGAGCCCGTGTGCGAGGGCCCGTTCATCGCTGCTTGCAGCTTTAATTATTCTTCTTCTTCTTCTTCTCCAAAATGAAAAGTCTTTTTGAGGGCCTAAACATGCCCGAAAACTCACGAAACTTTGCACATGCATCAGACCTGGCGAAAATTTACATCTGATATGGTTTTCAAAAGTGGGTGTGGCAAAATGGCTCGATAGCGCCACCTATAAAATTTCAACGGAGTGCGCCTCGAGCTACGTTTCACGTACATGTACGAAACTCGGTACACATATGTAACACACCAATACCTACAAAAAAGTCTCCTGGTGCAACATCCGAAACCCAACAGGAAGTCCGTTATATTGACTTTCCTGTACGATTTTTGTGCAGTTTTTGCCATTTTCAGGCCTCGTACTTTAACGAACTCCTCCTACAGTTTTTATCCGATCATCTTCAAATTTGTTGAGTGTCATCATAAGGCCTTTGCGATGTTAAATTGCGAAGCTTTAGAGTTTTCGTCGATGGGCGTGTCCGTGGCGGCCTGACAAACTTTGATGTTTCGCCATGAAAAAGGAAGTTGCTATAACTCAGGCATACGATGTCCAATCTGCCTCAAACTTCACATGTTTGATGACAGTCCGGTCCTGAACACATGTCAGTGCCCAAATTCAGTTATAGTCATAGCGCCACCTGCTGACAACAGGAAATGACATGTTTAACACTGTTACGGACTCTTAGCAACATATTGAAAAGCGTTAACAAGTCGTAAATAGGCTAGCAACATGCTACAAACATGCTAAAACATGCTAGCAACACTTAGCTAAGAGCTAAAGCATGCTATTAATACAAATACAAAAGTAAATTGCTGTAACTCATGTATATACTGTTGAATCTGACCCAAACTTAATATTCAACATGCTACAAAAATAATAAAGCATGCTAGCAACACTTAGCTAATATGCTAAAGCATGCTAATAATACAATAAAACAGGAAGTTACTCTAACTCAGGCATACCATGTCCAATCAGCCCCAAACTTAACATGTTTGATAAGAATCCTGGCCTAAACACACGCCCATGCCTGTATTCAGTTATAGTCATAGCGCCACCAGCTGGTAACAGGAAGCCATATGTTTAATACTGTTGTGGATGACTAGCAACATTTTAAAAAAAATTCAACAACTGTTAAAAAGGGTAGAAACATGCTAGAAACATGCTATAACATGTTAGCAACATTTAGCTAAGTGCTAAAGCATGCTCTTAATGCAATGAAACAGGAAGTTACTGTAAGTCAGGCATGCAATGTCCAATCAGCCCCAAACTTCACATGTTTGATAACAGTCGTGACCTGAAGATGTCTACATGCCAATATTCAGTTATAGTTATAGCGCCACCTACTGTCAACAGGAAGTGACATGTTTAACACTGTGACACACTATTAGCAACACACTAAAAAAGCCATTGAGTGCTAAACTAGTTCAAAACGTACTCAAACATGCTAGCAACACTTACTTAGTGCTAAAGCATGTTGTTAAAGACATAAAACAGGAAGTTACTGTAACTCAGGCATGCAATGTCCAATCAGCCCCAAACTTCACATGTTTGATAAGACTCCTGGCCTGAAGATATATACATGCCCATATTCAGTTATAGTCACAGCGCCACCTGCTGACAACAGGAAGTGATGTTTAATGGTGTTACGGACTCCTAGCAACATATTAAAAAGCTTTAGCAAGTTTTAAATAGGCTAGCATCATGCTAGAATCATGTTAAAACATGCTAGCAACACTTAGCTAAGAGCTAAAGCATGATATTAATACAAAGAAAAATAAGTGTAACTCATGCATACAGTGTCCAATCTGACCCAAGCTTAATATGTTTGATAAGAGTCCTGGTCTGAACACAAGCCCATGCCCATATTCAGTTATAGTCATAGTGCCACCTGCTGGCAACAGGAAGTCACATGTTTAATACTGTTGTGGATGCCAAGCAACATTTTAAAAATATCAACAAGTGTTAAATAGGGTAGCAACATGCTAGAAACATGTTACCAACATTTAGCTAAGTGCTAAAGCATACTCTTAATGCAATGAAACAGGAAGTTACTGTAACTCAGGCATGCAATGTCCAATCAGCCCCAAACTTAATATGTTTGATAAGAGTCCTGGCCTGAATACATTTACATGCCAGTATTTAGTTATAGTCATAGCGCCACCAGCTGGCAACAGCAAATTACTTGTTTTACACTAACTTAAGCATGCAATGTACAATTTGCACCAAACTTGACATGTTTGCCAATAGTCCTGGCCTGAAGACATCTAAAAGCCAATATTTCTTAATAGCGCCACCTGTTGGGAGCAGGATATGTCATGACTTACACTCAAGCATGCCATGTTCAAGCTTCACCAAACTTCATATGTTTCTTGAAAGCACTGGCCTGAACACATCTGCATGCCAATATTCAGTTATAGGCATAGAGCCACCAGCTGGCAGCAGGAAGATTGGCACATATCAATGACTTTGACATATTCCTCCTACATTTACTGTGTTAATAGCATAGTGCCCACCATTCGCCACCGATCGGCGGTGAGCCCGAGTGCGAGGGCCCTACCATCGCTGCTTGCAGCTTTAATTATTAGGGCCCGAGCCCAAAAGGGCGAAGGCCCTATTGTTCTTCTAAGGATTCTTATTTGTTTTTTTTTTTGTTTTTTTTTTTATTTTTTTTCAACCGTTGGGGCACTTTTGGGGGCCTTAACATACTCAAAAACTCTTGAAAATTTGCACACACGTCGGAATCTGCCGTCGTCCGGACGCCACAGAGGCTGGGACCCGGGCGTGGTTCAGGGCCTCTACAGCGCCCCCTGGAACACAGTTTGAAAACTTGATGTACTGCGCACACATACTTGCACGTACTCATATGAAACTCGGTACACATATAGAACTCATCGAGCTGAACAACTTTTGTACTCTATGTCATGGGCTCCACGCAACAGGAAGTGAGATATTTAGGGCTGTTTAAAAAGCGCATGCTCTGGAATTTAACGTACTCCTCCCAGGAATTCCATGGGATTGTCACCAAACTCGGTCAGCATGATCTCAAGACATTGGGGACGCTAAATTGCGAGGAGATTTTTGATATCTCGAACGGTTTGGCCGTGGCAAGGCGACAAAGTTATGGCGAGAAATGAGAAACAGGAAGTGTCTAATAACTGTTGCACACATTGCCTGATTCTGATGAAACTTCACCAGTTTGTTCGTTGTATGATGCCGATTCCATAAATGTGACTATTATGAGTCAAAGTTATAGCGCCACCAACTGGCAGCAGGAAACGTGTCATTTTCAAAATGCTTTGAAATCAGCCTCTTAATTTTACTCGATTTTCTTTAAACTTCATCAAAATCATGTCAAAACACGGCCGATAAGAATATGTAAAGGGGTCGATGATAAATCAAATGCTGTTGCCATGGCAACGTGTCAAACTTTAAAATTACATTCCTGTCTTTTCGAGGCAGATAACATGCTTAGAATTTCATGAAACTCAACACACACATCAATATTAATGATAGTTAGACACTGGCAAAAGGTCATAAATGGGCGTGGAGCAGGCACTCTATAGCGCCATCTTTTGACAAAAGTTGGGGGGTTAGTTTTTCCTACAGTCACCAAACTCTGTACTTATATTGTTCTCATCAATCTGGACAACTTTCTAAATCAAACTCATTAGCTAAGACCAACAGAAAGCCGGCTATTTTGATTTGAAGGTGGATTTTTTGAAAAATCAGGTAGTAAACAAATTCACACTACTCCTAAGAACAACCAGCTGTTCACACCAAACTTTTTTAACATGAAGAGAAGATTCTGAAGATGTTAAATTGCGAGCGGATTTTGGATATCTCGAACGGTGTTGACGTGGTGATTTTTTAAAGATGTAGTAAAAAACATAACCCTAATTTTTTATATCTTTAAAGTGCAGCATCCAAACTCTTTAAAACTTTTTTCACACAGAGATCTAATCATTCTGAGCAAGTGCTGGAAATATAAATTTTATACAAGCTTCAATGAATTAAAGAAAATTAAAAAAATAACTAAAAAAATAAACCTGCTGTCACTCTGGTGAATGTCTCTACAGTATGTGTGTGCGTTCAGTCAGGCACAGAGAAGCTCATTATTGCAGGGGGGAGGGGTGAGAGGCAGAGAGGGTGACAGAGTAGAGATCCATCCTACAGACCATCTTTGAACAAAAAATGCACGTACTGTATGTATTGTAATTACATAAATATGTCTGATCTTTGAGAGTCTGATATTTTGAGAAAATATAAAGGGTCACTAAGTCTTTCATTGTTCGTATTTTGCAGTTGTTGTTTTTTATTTATTTTTTACTTAACTGTACCATGAACTTGTCCTATTCAGTCACATAGCAAAAGATTTTAAAAAATAAAACTTTTTAGCATGATCAATTTATTTTCATTGATAGACAATATTTACATAGTGTTATTTATTGAATATAAAATAATAATAATAAAACATTAAGACAATCTTTGACAACAAAACAAACGTTACTGTTATCTCTTCAAAACATCTGAAAACCATCATTTTAAGATCAGTTATATATATATATATATATCACCCCGTTAAAATACTCAACTTGATTTTTAAAGATATTTTGAAAGAAAGCGTTTATAGAGCACTTTATTGTGTATTGCTGTACACCCACATGAACTGTGTTCATGTTCATGTTAATTCACAGTACATAAACTTTACATGAATACTTTTTTTTAGCTTAATATTAATTAACATTAATAAATGCTATTTATTTATTGGTCATGTTAACTGATATAGTTAATTTTAACAAATGAAACTGGATGGCAACATTTTATATTTTGTGTGTATGTGTCTGTGTGTTGATTTTAAAGTGTAACCCTTTCAATTCTGTAAACTTAAAATCCAAACTAGCAGATGGTTACTGTGAATGCATGTGCCAACTGGGCACCGTCTTCCTTATTGATTCTTAGTTATGTCAAAAATTGATTTTATACAAAAATATATTATACAAAAATTGTTCAGATAGGTAACAATGACATTTAAGCAGAAGTGGTGGATGTAAAGGAAGCAATAATAACATTTTGCTATCATCATGAATTACATGTTCTTATCATCAACAGAAAATAGGGAATTTGTAGCATACTGGTTCACAGTTGGCATCTATCTGAAGTCCTTGCATTGATTGCATTTAGTTAAATCAACATTATATTTGGTCAGTCTGATCTTGAGGCCTTAGAGATGTTAAATTGTGAAGATCTTGATTTTTCATTAAAGGGCATGTCCGTGGTGGCCTGACAAAGTTTGATGTTTCTGCATAGACATATAAGTGGTTATAACTTAGCCTGAAAATGTCTGATCTGCCACAAAATTCACAGGTTTGGTAAGAGTCCTGGCCTGAAGACACCTAAAGACCAATATTCAGATATTATCATAGCCCCACCTGTTGGCAGCAGGATATCTCATATATTTCACTAACTCAAACATACCAAGGTCAATCTGCACCAAACTTCATATGTTTGATAATAGTGCTGGCCTGAACACATCTACATGCCAATAATCAGTTACAGGCATAGCGCCACCAGCTGGCAGCGGCAAGTTTGGCACATTTAAATGACTTATGACATATTTTTTCTATATTTACTGTATTAAAAGCATACTGCCCACCGTTTGCTGTTTTCCTGAAGCCACCGGTCGGCGGTGAGCCCGGGTGCGAGGGCCCGTTCATCGCTGCTCGCAGCTTTAATTATTATTTTTTTTTCAATGTTTTGGGTGATTTTGGGGCCCTTAACATACACGAAAACTCTTGAAAATTTGCACACACATTGGAACCTGCGGCCATCAGGGCCGGACAGACTTTGACATGGGGGGGTCACCTGGGGGGGGGCGTGGCACAGCGTTAAAAATTGCGACTTTTGAGGGACTCTGGAGCGCACACCAATTGATCTACAGTCACCAAAATTCATACACATATAGACCTCATCGGGCCGACCAACTTCCGTGCTCACAGTCCGTGCTTCACCAAACAGGAAGTCAGCTATTCAGGGATGTCTAAAAAGAGCATGCAGTGGAATTTGAAATACTCCTCCTAGACCTTTCCACCGATGCCCACCAAACTTGGTCAGCATGATCTCAAGACATTGGGGACGCAAAATTGCCAGGGGATTTTTGATATCTCGAACGGTTTGGCCGTGGCGGGGCGACAAAGTTATGGCGAGAAATGAGAAACAGGAAGTGTCTAATTACTTTAACACACTTTGTCTGATTTTGACCAAACATCAGCAGTTTGTTCATCTTATGATGCCGATCACAGAGATGTGACTATTAGGAGTCAAAGTTATAGCGCCACCAACTGGCAACACAAAGCGCAACGTTTTATAAATGCTTTTAAATCAACCTCTTAATTTTACTCAATTTGCTTCAAACTTCATCTCAATAATGTTGAAACACGGCCAATGAGAATCTGTGAATTGCCTTATCGATAACTTTTATCATGTTGCCATGGCAACGTGTCAAACTTTAACTTTAGCTTTTTGTGTTTTGAAGCCACTTAAAATACTCAGAATTTCATGAAACTTCACACACACATCTGTATTAATGATATTTAGACACTGATAAAAGCCCATAAATGGGCGTGGAGCAGGCGCTCCATAGTGCCACCTTTTGACAAAAGTTGGGGGTTTAGTTTGTCCTACAGTCACCAAACTCGGTACATATATTGATCGCATCAAGCCAGAAACATTTCTAATTTACACCCATTAGCTACGATCAACAGGAAGTCGGCTATTTTGATTTGAATGTGGATATTTGGAAAAATCAGGCTGTGGAATTTTATATACTTCTCTCAGGAAAACCAACCAATTCACACCAAACTTTTTTGACATGTTGCCAACATTCTGAAGATTCTAAATTGCGAGCAGATTTAGGATATCTTGAACGGTGTTGATGTGGTGATTGATTGAAATCGGAGTAAAACAAGATAGCCGTAATTTTATTATATCTTTAAAGTGCAGCATCCAAAGTCTTTGAAACTTTTTTCATACAGACTACTAGTCATTCTGATCAGACACCGTTCATTTCATAATTATACAAAGATCTATGAATTAACGAAAATTAAAAAACAAATCTGATCCCTCTATGCTCTGCACTTATGTGTGTGCGTGGTAAGTGGGTGTGTGTTTTTTGAGTGTTAGGGTGACAGTGGGGAGGGGGGATGGGAGGAAAGAGAGAGTCAGAGAGGAGGAGATAGAAGGGAATATTTAAACTCTTGGTTGTTTATTCATTAGGATGTGAATTAGGGCTGGGTATTGTGACCAATTTGGCAATTCGATTCGATTGTTATTTTTATGGTTTCGATTCGATTATATTCGATTCGATATCGATTAGCTATCAATATTTCATTTAAAATGTTAGTTTTGCAGACATGGGATCACTATTTTGATATAAATCCTGGTAACTTAAAACTCCCCTACTTAAGTTTATTACTGAAATACACATCTACATTAATAATAGGGTGCACACAGTTGTTTATTTTAAACAACTTTTATTTTAAATGAATACTGTAACAAGAAGTCATAAATATGTGCATCCAATGTACACCATGTAAACAAACTGCAAAATGCACATTACTGTAAAAAAATAAAAAGACTAAATGTGCAACAGTGAAATCTATTAAGAACTTCAAACATGTTTAAGAAATATTTTTTTTTTCTAAATTCAAATCAGGCCCATCATAAAGCCCTTGTCTGCATATACAAAACATTCTAACTGTCCATAAAACTAACAGATCTTAACTAAAGCCTAATATTTTTTGATCACCAGATTTTTTTTTGCAAAAAATTTACACCCATTAGCTACGACCAACAGGAAGTCAGCTATTTTGATTTGAATGTGGATTTTTGGAAAAATATAGCTGAATAAATTCATATCACTCATAGCAGAATCAGACAGTGCACACCAAACTTTGTCAACATGATGCCAAGATACTGAATATGTTAAAATGTGAACGGCTTTGGGATATCTTGAACGGTGTTGATGTGGTGATTTATGAAAGTAACAGTAAAAAAGATGGAGAGTTATTTCCATATATCTTTAAATTGCATTATTCTAACTCATCAAAACTTTTTACATATAAAGAACAATAAATTCTTAGGAAATACGTGTAGTTTCAAAATGTTATCATGCTCAGAGGCCCCAAAAACATTAAAAGTGTCATATAAATTGTCAGATTAAAGCTCTAGTACCAGGGATGAACACTAGAGGTCCTCGTTTGAACAATAATGCTATTTAGCTCATTCTCAGTGTATAAGAATGAAAATAATCCATAGAATCAGTTGATATATAATGTACTGTCAGTGTACTTTTACATAATTATTTTGTATAGGTGCTTAAAGAGCATTAAAATCTTTTTTTAATCTTTTAAGGAAAAATTATATGATTTATATACATATATACAATCTCACTGATAGAATAAAAAATCTTATAAGTATGACACTATACTGCTCAGTTCACTTAATTAGAATGAGAAACAAATACATCAACTAAGTTAATATGTATTTATTTTTAATATATTTGTTTATAATTATTTCACAGATGCTTATAGATCATTAAAATAATATTTAAAAATGGTTGTAGATCATAAAACATGGTAACTATTTAAAATAGGGTCTCTTTTGTTAACAATGGTTAATGAACTAACACACGAACGAACAACGAACAATATGTTTGTACTCGATTTTCTTCAAACTTCATCAGAATGATGTAAAAACACGGCCGATGAGAGTCTGTAAAGGCGTCTCTGATGCATCAAATGCTGTTGCCATGGCAAATAAATAAAAATACAAAATACATTCAAATATTTGTTTCCTGTGTTTTTGAGGCAGATAGCGTGCCTAGAATTTCATTTTCCATTTTCAATTTTCAATTTTCAATTATTTATTATATATTTAAAGGCCAGCATCCTAACTCTTTGAAACTTTTTTCATACAAATAACTATTCATTCTGATCAAACACAGTTCATTTCATAATTATACAAAACTCCACGAATGAAAGAAAATTAAAAAACATATCTGATCTCACTCTGCTCTGCACTCTGTGTGTGTTTGTGTGGTAAGTGGCTGAGTGTAAGGAGGGGGGATGGGTGGCAAGAGAAAGAGTCAGAGAGGAGGAGAGACAGTAAGGGTTAGTCCAAAGGGTTACTGTGAATGCATGTGCCAACTGGGCACCGTTTTCCTGATGCTATCGGGATGGCGACTGCCAGACGGCGAGGGCCCGGTCAACGCTGCTTGCAGCTTTAATTAGGGCCCGAGCCCAAAAGGGCGAAGGCCCTATTGTTTTTCTAAGGATTATTATTATTTTTTTTTTTTCAATGTTTTGGGGGATTTTGGTGCCCTTAACATACACGAAAACTCTTGAAAATTTGCACACACATTGGAACCTGCGGCCATCAGGGCCGGACAGACTTTGACATGGGGGGGTCACCTGGGGGGGGCGTGGCACAGCGTTAAAAATTGCGACTTTTGAGGGACTCTGGAGCGCACACCAATTGATCTACAGTCACCAAAATTCATACACATATAGAACTCATCGGGCCGAACAACTTCCGTGCTCACAGTCCGTGCTTCACCAAACAGGAAGTCAGCTATTCAGGGATGTCTAAAAAGCGCATGCAATGGAATTTGAAATACTCCTCCTAGACCTTTCCACCGATGGCCACCAAACTCGGTCAGCATGATCTCAAGACATTGGGGACGCAAAATTGCCAGGGGATTTTTGATATCTCGAACGGTTTGGCCGTGGCGGGGCGACAAAGTTATGGCGAGAAATGAGAAACAGGAAGTGTCTAATAACTTTAACACACTTTGTCTGATTTTGACCAAACTTCAGTAGTTTGTTCATCTTATGATGCCGATCACAGAGATGTGACTATTAGGAGTCAAAGTTATAGCGCCACCAACTGGCAGCACAAAGCGCAACGTTTTCTAAACGCTTTTAAATCAACCTCTTAATTTTACTCAATTTGCTTCAAACTTCTTCTCAATAATGTTGAAACACCAACCAATGGTGTTTGGCCAATGAGAATCTGTGAATTGCATTATTGATAACTTTTATCATGTTGCCATGGCAACGTGTCAAACTTTAACTTTAGCTTTTTGTGTTTTGGAGCCACTTAAAATAATCAGAATTTCATGAAACTTCACACACACATCTGTATTAATGATATTTAGACACTGATAAAAGCCCATAAATGGGCGTGGAGCAGGCGCTCCATAGCGCCACCTTTTGACAAAAGTTGGGGGTTTAGTTTGTCCTACAGTCACCAAACTCGGTACATATATTGATCGCATCAAGCCAGAAACATTTCTAATTTACACCCATTAGCTACGATCGACAGGAAGTCGGCTATTTTGATTTGAATGTGGATATTTGGAAAAATCAGGCTGTGGAATTTTATATACTTCTCTCGGGAAAACCAACCAATTCACACCAAACTTTTTTAACATGATGCCAACATTCTGAAGATTCTAAATTGCGAGCAGATTTAGGATATCTTGAACGGTGTTGATGTGGTGATTGATTGAAATCGGAGTAAAAAAAGATAGCCGTAATTTTATTATATCTTTAAAGTGCAGCATCCAAAGTCTTTGAAACTTTTTTCATACAGACTACTAGTCATTCTGATCAGACAACGTTCATTTCATAATTATACAAAGATCTATGAATTAATGAAAATTAAAAAACAAATCTGATCCCTCTCTGCTCTGCACTTATGTGTGTGCGTGGTAAGTGGGTGTGTGTTTTTTGAGTGTTAGGGTGACAGTGGGGAGGGGGGATGGGTGGAAAGTGAGAGTCAGAGAGGAGGAGATAGAAGGGAATATTTAAACTCTTGGTTGTTTATTCATTAGGATGTGAATTAGGGCTGGGTATTGTGACCAATTTGGCAATTCGATTCAATTGTTATTTTTATGGTTTCGATTCGATTCAATTCGATTCGATATCGATTAGCTATCAATATTTCATTTAAAATGTTAGTTTTGCAGACATGGGATCACTATTTTGATATAAATGCTGGTAACTTAAAACTCCCCTACTTAAGTTTATTACTGAAATACACATCTACATTAATAATAGGGTGCACACAGTTGTTTATTTTAAACAACTTTTATTTTAAATGAATACTGTAACAAGAAGTCATAAATATGTGCATCCAATGTACACCATGTAAACAAACTGCAAAATGCACATTACTGTAAAAAAATGAAAAGACTAAATGTGCAACAGTGAAATCTATTAAGAACTTCAAACATGTTTAAGAAATATTTTTTTTTTCTAAATTCAAATCAGGCCCATCATAAAGCCCTTGTCTGCATATACAAAACATTCTAACTGTCCATAAAACTAACAGTTCTTAACTACAGCCTAATCATTTTTGGTCACCAGATTTTTTTTGCAAAAAATTTACACCCATTAGCTACGACCAACAGGAAGTCAGCTATTTTGATTTGAATGTGGATTTTTGGAAAAATATAGCTGAATAAATTCATATCACTCATAGCAGAATCAGACACCAAACTTTGTCAACATGGTGCCAAGATACTGAAGATGTTAAAATGTGAACGGCTTTGGGATATCTTGAACGGTGTTGATGTGGTGATTTATGAATGTAACAGTAAAAAAGATGGAGAGTTATTTCCATATATCTTTAAATTGCATTATTCTAACTCATCAAAACTTTTTACATATAAAGAACAAGAAATTCTTAGGAAATACGTGTAGTTTCAAAATGTTATCATGCTCAGAGGCCCCAAAAACATTAAAAGTGTCATATAAATTGTCAGATTAAAGCTCTAGTACCAGGGATGAACACTAGAGGTCCTCATAAGATAAGGAATCGTTTGAACAATAATGCTATTTAGCTCATTCTCAGTGTATAAGAATGAAAATAATCCATAGAATCAGTTGATATATACTGTTCTGTCAGTGTACTTTTACATAATTATTTTGTATAGGTGCTTAAAGAGCATTAAAATATTTTTTTTAATCTTTTAAGGAAAAAGTATATGATTTATATACATATATAGACTCTCACTGATAGAACAAAAAATCTTATAAGTATGACACTATACTGCTCAGTTCACTTAATTAGAATGAGAAACAAATACATCAACTAAGTTAATATGTATTTATTTTTAATATATTTGTTTATAATTATTTCACAGATGCTTATGGATCATTAAAATAATATTTAAAAATGGTTGTAGATCATAAAACATGGTAACTATTTAAAATAGGGTCTTTTTTGTTAACAATGGTTAATGAACTAACACACGAACGAACAACGAACAATATATTTGTACTCGATTTTCTTCAAACTTCATCAGAATGATGTAAAAACACGGCCGATGAGAGTCTGTAAAGGCGTCTCTGATGCATCAAATGCTGTTGCCATGGCAAATAAATAAAAATACAAAATACATTCAAATATTTGTTTCCTGGGTTTTTGAGGCAGATAGCGTGCCTAGAATTTCATTTTCCATTTTCAATTTTCAATAATTTATTATATATTTAAAGTGCAGCATCCTAACTCTTTGAAACTTTTTTCATACAAATAACTATTCATTCTGATTAAACACAGTTCATTTCATAATTATACAAAACTCCACGAATGAAAGAAAATTAAAAAACATATCTGATCTCACTCTGCTCTGCACTCAATGTGTGTGTTTGTGTGGTAAGTGGCTGAGTGTAAGGAGGGGGGATGGGTGGCAAGAGAAAGAGTCAGACAGGAGGAGAGACAGTTAGGGTTAGTCCAAAGGGTTACTGTGAATGCATGTGCCAACTGGGCACCGTTTTCCTTATGCTATCGGGATGGCGACTGCCAGACGGCGAGGGCCCGGTCAACGCTGCTTGCAGCTTTAATTAGGGCCCGAGCCCAAAAGGGCGAAGGCCCTATTGTTTTTCTAAGGATTATTATTATTATTATTAGGGCCCGAGCCCAAAAGGGCGAAGGCCCTATTGTTCTTCTAAGGATTCTTATTTGTTTTTTTTATTTTATTTTTTTATTTTTTATTTTTTTTCAACCGTTGGGGCACTTTTGGGGGCCTTAACATACTCAAAAACTCTTGAAAATTTGCACACACGTCGGAATCTGCCGTCGTCCGGACGCCACAGAGGCTGGGACCCGGGCGTGGTTCAGGGCCTCTACAGCGCCCCCTGGAACACAGTTTGAAAACTTGATGTACTGCGCACACATACTTGCGCGTATTGATATGAAACTCGGTACACATATAGATCTCATCGAGCTGAACAACTTTTGTACTCTATGTCATGGGCTCCACGCAACAGGAAGTGAGATATTTAGGGCTGTTTAAAAAGCGCATGCTCTGGAATTTAACGTACTCCTCCCAGGAATTCCATGGGATTGTCACCAAACTCGGTCAGCATGATCTCAAGACATTGGGGACGCTAAATTGCGAGGAGATTTTTGATATCTCGAACGGTTTGGCCGTGGCAAGGCGACAAAGTTATGGCGAGAAATGAGAAACAGGAAGTGTCTAATAACTGTTGCACACATTGCCTGATTCTGATGAAACTTCACCAGTTTGTTCCTTGTATGATGCCGATTCCATAAATGTGACTATTATGAGTCAAAGTTATAGCGCCACCAACTGGCAGCAGGAAACGTGTCATTTTCAAAATGATTTGAAATCAGCCTCTTAATTTTACTCGATTTTCTTTAAACTTCATCAAAATCATGTCAAAACACGGCCGATAAGAATATGTAAAGGGGTCGATGATAAACCGAATGCTGTTGCCATGGCAACGTGTCAAACTTTAAAATTACATTCCTGTCTTTTCGAGGCAGATAACATGCTTAGAATTTCATGAAACTCAACACACACATCAATATTAATGATAGTTAGACACTGGCAAAAGGTCATAAATGGGCGTGGAGCAGGCACTCTATAGCGCCATCTTTTGACAAAAGTTGGGGGGTTAGTTTTTCCTACAGTCACCAAACTCTGTACATATATTGTTCTCATCAATCTGGACAACTTTCTAAATCAAACTCATTAGCTAAGACCAACAGAAAGCCGGCTATTTTGATTTGAAGGTGGATTTTTTGAAAAATCAGGTAGTAAACAATTTCACACTACTACTAAGAACAACCAGCTGTTCACACCAAACTTTTTTAACATGAAGAGAAGATTCTGAAGATGTTAAATTGCGAGCGGATTTTGGATATCTCGAACGGTGTGGACGTGGTGATTTTTTAAAGATATAGTAAAAAACATAACCCTAATTTTTTATATCTTTAAAGTGCAGCATCCAAACTCTTTAAAACTTTTTTCACACAGAGATCTAATCATTCTGAGCAAGTGCTGGAAATATAAATTTTATACAAGCTTCAATGAATTAAAGAAAATTAAAAAAATAACTCAGAAACCTGCTGTCACTCTGGGTGAATGTCTCTACAGTATGTGTGTGCGTTCAGTCAGGCACAGAGAAGCTCATTATTGCAGGGGGGAGGGGTGAGAGGCAGAGAGGGTGACAGAGTAGAGAGCCATCCTACAGACCATCTTTGAACAAAAAATGCACATATGTATTGTAATTACATAAATATGTCTGATCTTTGAGAGTCTGATATTTTGAGAAAATATAAAGGGTCACTTAGTCTTTCATTGTTCGTATTTTGCAGTTGTTGTTTTTTATTTATTTTTTACTTAACTGTACCATGAACTTGTCCTATTCAGTCACATAGCAAAAGATTTTAAAAAATACAACTTTTTAGCATGATCAATTTATCTTCATTGATAGACAATATTTACATAGTGTTATTTATTGAATATAAAATAATAATAATAAAAAATTAAGACAAACTTTGACAACAAAACAAACGTTACTGTTATCTCTTCAAAACATCTGAAAACCATAATTTTAAGATCAGTTATAAATATATATATCACCCCGTTAAAATACTCAACTTGATTTTTAAAGATATTTTGAAAGAATGAAGAGTTTATAGAGCACTTTATTGTGTATTGCTGTACACCCACATGAACTGTGTTCATGTTCATGTTAATTCACAGTACATAAACTATATATGAATACTTTTTTTAGCTTAATATTAATTAACATTAATAAATGCTATTTATTTATTGGTCATGTTAACTAATATAGTTAATGCTAACAAATAAAACTGAATGGCAACATTTTATATTTTGTGTGTATGTGTCTGTGTGTTGATTTTAAAGTCTAACCCTTTCAATTCTGTAAACTTTAAATCCAAACTAGCAGAGGGTTACTTTGAATGCATGTGCCAACTGGGCACCGTCTTCATTATTGATTCTTAGTTATGTAGCGCTTAAGAGTGATGTCTTATAACAGGAGTCACCAGCAAAGCAATATCCACACAAAAATTGTACAGATAGGTAACGATGACATTTCAGCAGAAGTGGTGGACGTAAAGCAAGCAATAATAACATTTTGTTATCATCATGAATCTTGTTCTTATCATCATCATCAGAGTATAGGGAAAATTTAGCATATTGGTTCACAGTTGGCATTATCTGAAGTCCTTGCATTGATTGCATTTAATTAAATCAACATTATATTTGGTCAGTCTGATCTTGAGGCCTTAGAGATGTTAAATTGTGAAGATCTTGAGTTTTCATTGAGTTGTTATAACTTAGCCATAAAATGTCCGATCTGCATCAAACTTCACAGGTTTTGTAAGAGTCCTGGCCTGAAGACACCTAAAGACCAATATTCAGATATTATCATAGCGCCACTTGTTAGCAGCAGGATATATCATATCTTTCACTAACTCAAACATACCAAGGTCAATCTGCACCAAACTTCATATGTTTGATAATAGTGCTGGCCTGAACACATCTACATGCCAATAATTAGTTACAAGCATAGCGCCACCATCTGGCAGCGGCAAGTTTGGCACATTTAAATGACTTATGACTTTTTTCTATATTTACTGTATTAAAAGCATACTGCCCACCATTTGCTGATTTCCTGAAGCCACCGGTCGGCGGTGAGCCCAGGTGCGAGGGCCCGTTCATCGCTGCTCGCAGCTTTAATTAGGGCCCGAGCACCGATGGTGTGAGGACCCTATTGAATCTGCTCCGTTTATTAGGGCCCGAGCACCGATGGTGTGAGGACCCTATTGGATCTGCTCCGTTTCTTATTAGGGCCCGAGCACTACAGTGCGAGGACCCTATTGGAATTGCTCCGTTTATTAGGGCCCGAGCCCAAAAGGGCGAAGGCCCTATTGTTCTTCTAAGGGTTCTTATTTTTTTTTTTTTTTTTATTTTTTTACACCTTCCGGGCACTTTTGGGGGCCTTAACATACTCAAAAACTCTTGAAAATTTGCACACACGTCGGAATCTGCGGCCATCAGGACGCCACAGAGGCTGGGACCCGGGCGTGGTTCAGGGCCTCTACAGCGCCCCCTGGAACACAGTTTGAAAACTTGATGTACTGCGCACACATACTTGCATGTATTGATATGAAACTCGGTACACATATAGATCTCACTGAGCCAAACAACTTTTGTACTCTATGTCATGGGCTGAACGCAACAGGAAGTGAGATATTTAGGGCTGTTTAAAAAGCGCATGCTCTGGAATTTAACGTACTCCTCCCAGGGTTTCCATAGGATTGTCACCAAACTCGGTCAGCATGATCTCAAGACATTGGGGACGCTAAATTGCGAGGAGATTTTTGATATCTCGAACGGTTTGGCCGTGGCAAGGCGACAAAGTTATGGCGAGAAATGAGAAACAGGAAGTGTCTAATAACTGTTGCACACATTGCCTGATTCTGATGAAACTTCACCAGTTTGTTCGTTGTATGATGCCGATTCCATAAATGTGACTATTATGAGTCAAAGTTATAGCGCCACCAACTGGGAGCAGGAAGTGTGTCATTTTCAAAATGCTTTGAAATCAGCCTCTTAATTTTACTCGATTTTCTTTAAACTTCATCAAAATCATGTCAAAACACGGCCGATAAGAATATGTAAAGGGGTCGATGATAAATCGAATGCTGTTGCCATGGCAACGTGTCAAACTTTAAAATTAGATTCCTGTCTTTTCGAGGCAGATAACATGCTTAGAATTTCATGAAACTCAACACACACATCAATATTAAGGATAGTTAGACACTGGCGAAAGGTCATAAATGGGCGTGGAGCAGGCACTCTATAGCGCCATCTTTTGACAAAAGTTGGGGGGTTAGTTTTTCCTACAGTCACCAAACTCTGTACATATATTGTTCTCATCAATCTGGACAACTTTCTAAATCAAACTCATTAGCTAAGACCAACAGGAAGCCGGCTATTTTGATTTGAATGTGGATTTTTGGAAAAATCAGGCTGTAAACAAATTCACACTACTTCTAAGAACAACAAGCTTTTCACACCAAACTTTTTTAACATGAAGAGAAGATTCTGAAGATGTTAAATTGCGAGCGGATTTGGGATATCTTGAACGGTGTTGACGTGGTGATTTTTTAAAGATATAGTAAAAAAGATGAGCGTAGTTTTTTTTATATCTTTAAAGTGCAGCATCCAAACTCTTTAAAACTTTTTTCACACAGAGATCTTATCATTCTGAGCAAGTGCTGTTAATATAAATTTTATACAAGCTTCTATGAATTAAAGAAAATTAAAAAAATAAATCAGAAACCTGCTGTCACTCAGCAGGCTGAATGTCATTATGTGTGTGTGTTCAGTCACCACAGAATGACAGTCTGAGTGAGAGAGTGCAGGGGGGAGGGGTGAAAGGGAGATAGAGAGAGTGAAACTGTTTTGCAATAGACCATCTTTGAGGAAGAAATACACACACACATATATATATATATATATATATATATGTGTAATCGACATAAATATGTCTGATCTTTGAGAGTCGGATATTTTGAGAAAATATAAAGGGTCACTAAGTCTTTCATTGTTTGTATTTTGCAGTTGTTGCAGTTTTTTTTACTGAACTGTACCATGAACTTGTCCTATTCAGTCACATAGCAAAAGATTAAGAAAAATGCAACTTTTAGCATTAGCGATTTATCTTCATTGATAGACATTTATTTTCATAGTGTTATTTATTGAATATAAAATTAAAATTAACAATTTCAAGACAAACTTGGACAACAAAACAAGCTTTGCTGTTATCTGTTCAAAACATCTGAAAATTCTACAATTTTAAGATGAGTTTTATATATATATATATATATTGCCCCTTTCAATACTCAACTTGTTTTTAAAGATATTTTGAAAGAATGAAGCGTTTATAGAGCACTTTATTTTGTATTGCTGTACACCCACATGAACTGTGTTCATGTTCATGTTAATTCACAGTACATAAACTATATATGAATACTTTTTTAGCTTAATATTAATTAACATTAATAAATGCTATTTATTTATTGGTCATGTTAACTAATATAGTTAATGCTAACAAATAAAACTGAATGGCAACATTTTATATTTTGTGTGTATGTGTCTGTGTGTTGATTTTAAAGTCTAACCCTTTCAATTCTGTAAACTTAAAATCCAAACTAGCAGAGGGTTACTGTGAATGCATGTGCCATCTGGGCACCGTCTTCCTTATTGATTCTTAGTTATGTAGCGCTTAAGAGTGATGTCTCATAACAGGAGGAGTCACCTGCAAAGCAATATCCACACACAAATTGTACAGAAAGGTAACGATGACATTTAAGCAGAAGTGGTGGACGTAAAGCAAGCAATAATAACATTTTGTTATCATCATGAATCATGTTCTTATCATCATCATCATCAGAGTATAGGGAAATTTTTGCATATTGGTTCAGAGTTGGCATTATCTGAAGTCCTTACATTGATTGCATTTAATTAAATCAACATTATATTTGGTCAGTCTAATCTTGAGGCCTTAGAGATGTTAAATTGTGAAGATCTTGAGTTTTCATTGAGTTGTTATAACTTAGCCATAAAATGTCTGATCTGCCACAAAATTCACAGGTTTGGTAGGAGTCCTGGCCTGAAGACACCTAAATACTAATATTCAGATATTATCATAGCGCCACCTGTTGGCAGCAGGATATATCATATCTTTCACTAACTCAAACATACCAAGGTCAATCTGCACCAAACTTCATATGTTTGATAATAGTGCTGGCCTGAACACATCTACATGCCAATAATCAGTTATAGGCATAGCGCCACCATCTGGCAGAGGCTAGTTTGGCACATTTAAATGACTTATGACATATTTTTTCTATATTTACTGTATTAAAAGCATACTGCCCAGCGTTTGCTGATTTCCTGAAGCCACCGGTCGGCGGTGAGCCCAGGTGCGAGGGCCCGTTCATCGCTGCTCGCAGCTTTAATTATTATTCTTCTTCTTCTTCTCCGAAATGAAAAGTCTTTTTGAGGGCCTAAACATGCCCGAAAACTCACGAAACTTTGCACACGCATCAGACCTGGCGAAAATTTACATCTGATATGGTTTTCAAAAGTGGGTGTGGCAAAATGGCTCGATAGCGCCACCTATAAAATTTCAACAGAGTGCGCCTCGAGCTACGTTTTACGTACATGTACGAAACTCGGTACACATATGTAACACACCAATACCTACAAAAAAGTCTCCTGGTGCAACATCCGAAACCCGACAGGAAGTCCGTTATATTGAATTTCCTGTACGATTTTTGTGCAGTTTTTGCCATTTTCAGGCCTCGTACTTTAACGAACTCCTCCTACAGTTTTTATCCGATCATCTTCAAATTTGCTGAGTGTCATCATAAGGCCTTTGCGATGTTAAATTGCGAAGCTTTAGAGTTTTCGTCGATGGGCGTGTCCGTGGCAGCCTGACAAACTTTGATGTTTATCCATGAAAAACGAAGTTGCTATAACTCAGGCATACGATGTCCGATCTGCCTCAAACTTCACATGTTTGATGACAGTCCGGTCCTGAACACATGTCAGTGCCCAAATTCAGTTATAGTCATAGCGCCACCTGCTGACAACAGGAAATGACATGTTTAACACTGTTACGGACTCCTAGCAACATATTGAAAAGCGTTAACAAGTCGTAAATAGCCTAGCAACATGCTACAAACATGCTAAAAAATGCTAGCAACACTTAGCTAAGAGCTAAAGCATGCTATTAATACAAATACAAAAGGAAATTGCTGTAACTCATGTAAATACTGTTGAATCTGACCCAAACTTAATATTCAACATGCTACAAAAATAATAAAGCATGCTAGCAACACTTAGCTAATATGCTAAAGCATGCTAATAATACAACAAAACAGGAAGTTACTCTAACTCAGGCATACCATGTCCAATTAGCCCCAAACTTAACATGTTTGATAAGAATCCTGGCCTAAACACACGCCCATGCCTGTATTCAGTTATAGTCATAGCGCCACCAGCTGGTAACAGGAAGCCATATGTTTAATACTGTTGTGGATGACTAGCAACATTTTAAAAAAAATTCAACAACTGTTAAAAAGGGTAGAAACATGCTAGAAACATACTATAACATGTTAGCAACATTTAGCTAAGTGCTAAGTGTTAAAGCATGCTCTTAATGCAATGAAACAGGAAGTTACTGTAACTCAGGCATGCAATGTCCAATCAGCCCCAAACTTCACATGTTTGATAACAGTCGTGACATGAAGATGTCTACATGCCAATATTCAGTTATAGTTATAGCGCCACCTACTGTCAACAGGAAGTGACATGTTTAACACTGTGACACACTATTAGCAACACACTAAAAAAGCCATTGAGTGCTAAACTAGTTCAAAACGTACTCAAACATGCTAGCAACACTTACTTAGTGCTAAAGCATGTTGTTAAAGACATAAAACAGGAAGTTACTGTAACTCAGGCATGCAATGTCCAATCAGCCCCAAACTTCACATGTTTGATAAGACTCCTGGCCTGAAGATATATACATGCCCATATTCAGTTATAGTCACAGCGCCACCTGCTGACAACAGGAAGTGATGTTTAATGGTGTTACGGACTCCTAGCAACATATTAAAAAGCTTTAGCAAGTTTTAAATAGGCTAGCATCATGCTAGAATCATGTTAAAACATGCTAGCAACACTTAGCTAAGAGCTAAAGCATGATATTAATACAAAGAAAAATAAGTGTAACTCATGCATACAGTGTCCAATCTGACCCAAGCTTAATATGTTTGATAAGAGTCCTGGTCTGAACACAAGCCCATGCCCATATTCAGTTATAGTCATAGTGCCACCTGCTGGCAACAGGAAGTCACATGTTTAATACTGTTGTGGATGCCAAGCAACATTTTAAAAATATCAACAAGTGTTAAATAGGGTAGCAACATTCTAGAAGCATGTTAGCAACATTTAGCTAAGTGCTAAAGCATACTCTTAATGCAATGAAACAGGAAGTTACTGTAACTCAGGCATGCAATGTCCAATCAGCCCCAAACTTAATATGTTTGATAAGAGTCCTGGCCTGAATACATTTACATGCCAGTATTTAGTTATAGTCATAGCGCCACCAGCTGGCAACAGCAAATTACTTGTTTTACACTAACTTAAGCATGCAATGTACAATTTGCACCAAACTTGACATGTTTGCCAATAGTCCTGGCCTGAAGACATCTTAAAGCCAATATTTCATAATAGCGCCACCTGTTGGCAGCAGGATATGTCATGACTTACACTCAAGCATGCCATGTTCAAGCTTCACCAAACTTCATATGTTTCATGAAAGCACTGGCCTGAACACATCTGCATGCCAATATTCAGTTATAGGCATAGCGCCACCAGCTGGCAGCAGGAAGATTGGCACATATCAATGACTTTGACATATTCCTTCTACATTTACTGTGTTAATAGCATAGTCCCCACCATTCGCCACAGATCGGCGGTGAGCCCGAGTGCGAGGGCCCTACCATCGCTGCTTGCAGCTTTAATTATTATTATTCTTATCCGGAATGAATCGCATTTTTGAGGGCCTAAACATACCCGAAAACTCATGAAACTTTGCACACACATCAAACCTGGCGAAAATGTACGTCTGATATGGGTTTCAGAGATGGGTGTGGCAAAATGGCTCGATAGCGCCACCTTTACACGTTCCGCGGTGTGCGCTTTCAGCTGTGATTCACGTACATGCACGAAAATCGGTACACACATGTAACTCACCAAAACCTACAAAAAAGCCTCTTGGGATAAAATCCAAAACCCAACTGGAAGTCGGTTATTATTAATTTTCTCAGCAAAATTTGTGTCATTTTTGCCATTTTCAGGCGTCATACTTGAACGAACTCCTCCTAGAGATTTATACGGATCAACGCCAAATTTGGTAAGTCTAATCTAAAGCCCTTTGTGACGTTAAATTGCGAAGATCTAGAGTTTTCATCGGAGGGCGTGTCCGTGGCGGCCTGGCAAATTTCGATGTTTCGCCATGAAAAAGGAAGTTGCTATAACTCAGGCATAAAATGTCCGATCTGCCCCAAACTTCACATGTGTGATAACACTCCTGACCTGATTACATCTACATGTCCATATTCAGTTATAGTCATAGCGCCACCTGCTGGCAACAGGAAGTGCCATGCTGTACTCTGCAACAAACTCCTCCTAGAGATTTATACAGATCAACACCAAAATCGGTCAGTCTAATATAAAGGCTTTAGTGATGTTAAATTGTGAAGATCTTGAGTTTTCGTTGAAGGGCGTGTCTGTGGCGGCCTGACAAATTTCGAGGTCTCGCCATGGATATAAAACTTGTTATAACTCAGCCATAAAATGTCCGATTTGCCTCAAACTTCACATGTTCGATTAAAGTCCTGGCCTGAAAACATCTGAAAGCCAATATTCTGTTATAATCACAGCGCCACCTGTTGGTAACAGGAAATGACTTGTAGCAAACTCCTCCTACAGATTTAATGATATCAACATTAAATTTGGTCAGTCTGATCTAGAGGCCTTAGAGATGTTAAATTGTGAAGATCTTGAGTTTTCATTAAAGGGCGTGTCTGTGGCGGCCTGACAAAGTTTGATGTTTCGCCGTGGATATAGAAGTTGTCATAACTCAGCCATAAAATGTCCGATCTGCCTCAAACTTCACAGGTTTGGTAAGAGTCCTGGCCTGAAGACCCCTAAAGGCCAATATTCAGATATTATCATAGCGCCACCTGTTGGCAGCAAATTATATCATATATACTAACTCAAACATACCAAAATCAATCTGCACCAAACTTCATATGTTTGATAATAGTGCTGGCCTGAACACATCTACATGCCAATAATTAGTTATAGGCATAGCGCCACCAGCTGGCAGCGGGAAATTTGGCACATTTAAGTGACTTATGACATATTTCTCCTATATTTACTGTATTAAAAGCATACTGCCCACCGTTTGCTGTTTTCCTAAAGCCACTGGTCGGCGGTGAGCCCGGGTGCGAGGGCCCGTTCATCGCTGCTTGCAGCTTTAATTATTAGGGCCCGAGCACCGATGGTGTGAGGACCCTATTGGATCTGCTCCGTTTCTTATTATTATTATTCTTCTTCTCCGGAATGAATCGCATTTTTGAGGGCCTAAACATACCCGAAAACTCATGAAACTTTGCACACACATCAAACCTGGCGAAAATGGACATCTGATATGGGTTGCAGAAGTGGGTGTGGCAAAATGGCTCAATAGCGCCACCTTTACACGTTCCGCGGTGTGCGCATTCAGCTGTGATTCACGTACATGCACGCAAATCGGTACACACATGTAACTCACCAATACCTACAAAAAAGCCTCCTGGGACAAAATCCGAAACCCAACAGGAAGTCGGTTATTATTAATTTTCTTAGCAAAATTTGTGTCATTTTTGCCATTTTCAGGCGTCATACTTGAACGAACTCCTCCTAGAGATTTATTCGGATCAACACCAAATTTGGTGAGTCTAATCTAAAGCCCTTTGTGACGTTAAATTGCGAAGATCTAGAGTTTTCATCAGAGGGCGTGTCCGTGGCGGCCTCGCAAATTTCGATGTTTCGCCATGAAAAAGGAAGCTGCTATAACTCAGGCATAAAATGCCCGATCTGCCCCAAACTTCACATGTGTGATAACACTCCTGACCTGAAGACATTTACATGCCCATATTCAGTTTTACTCATAGCGCCACCTGCAGGCACCAGGAAGTGTCATGCTGTACTCTGCAACAAATTCCTCCTGGAGATTTAATCAGATCAACACCAAAATCGGTCAGTCTAATAAAAAGGCTTTAGCGATGTTAAATTGCGAAGATCTTGAGTTTTCGTTGAAGGGCGTGTCCGTGGCGGCCTGGCAAATTTCGTGGTCTCGCCATGAATATAAATCTTGTTATAACTCAGCCATAAAATGTCCGATTTGCCTCAAACTTCACATGTTCGATAAGAGTCCTGGCCTGAACCAATCTGAAGGCCTATATTCTATTATAATCACAGCGCCACCTGTTGGCAACAGGAAATGACTTGTACCAAACTCCTCCTAGAGATTTAATGATATCAACATTATATTTGGTCAGTCTGATCTCGAGGCCTTAGAGATGTTAAATTGTGAAGATCTTGAGTTTGCGTTAAAGGGCGTGTCCGTGGCGGCCTGACAAAGTTTGATGTTTCGCCATGGACATAAAAGTTGTTATAACTCAGCCATAAAATGTCCGATCTGCCTCAAACTTCACATGTTTGGTAAGAGTCCTGGCCTGAAGACATCTAAAGGCCAATATAAAGATATTATTATAGTGCCACCTATTGGCAGCAGGATATATCATATCTTGCACTAACTCACACATACCAAGGTCAATCTGCACCAAACTTCATATGTTTGATGAAAGTGCTGGCCTGAACACATCTACATGCCAATAATCAGTTATAGGCATAGCGCCACCAGCTGGCAGCAGGAAGTTTGGCATATTTAAGTGACTTTGATCTATTTTTCCTACATTTACTGTATTAAAAGCATACTGCCCACCGTTTGCTGTGTTCCTAAAGCCACCGGTCGGCGGTGAGCCCGTGTGCGAGGGCCCGTTCATCGCTGCTTGCAGCTTTAATTATTATTATTCTTATCCGGAATGAATCGCATTTTTGAGGGCCTAGACATACCCGAAAACTAACGAAACTTTGCACACACATCAAACCTGGCGAAAATGGACATCTGATATGGGTTTCAGAAGTGGGTGTGGCAAAATGGCTCGACAGCGCCACCTTTACACGTTCCGCGGTGTGCGCATTCAGCTGTGATTATCGTACATGCACAAAAATCGGTACACACATGTAACACACCAATACCTACAAAAAAGCCTCTTGAGATAAAATCCGAAACCCAACAGGAAGTCGGTTATTATTAATTTTCTCAGCAAAATTTGTGTCATTTTTGCCATTTTCAGGTGTCATACTTGAACGAACTCCTCCTAGAGATTTATTCCGATCAACACCAAATTTGGTGAGTCTAATCTAAAGCCCTTTGTGACGTTAAATTGTGAAGATCTAGAGTTTTCATCGGAGGGCGTGTTCGTGGCGGCCTCGCAAATTTCGATGTTTCGCCATGAAAAAGGAAGTTGCTATAACTTAGGCATAAAATGTCCGATCTGTCCCAAACTTCACATGTGTGATAACACTCCTGACCTGAAGACATCTACATGCCCATATTCAGTTATAGTCATAGCGCCACCTGCAGGCAACAGGAAGTGTCATGCAGTACTCTGCAACCAACTCCTCCTAGAGATTTATACAGATCAACACCAAAATCGGTCAGTCTAATATAAAGGCCTTAGCGATGTTAAATTGTGAAGATCTTGAGTTTTCGGTAAAGGGCGTGTCCGTGGCGGCCTGACAAATTTCGAGGTCTCGCCATGGATATAAAACTTGTTATAACTCAGCCATAAAATGTCCGATTTGCCTCAAACTTCACATGTTTGATAAGAGTCCTGGCCTGAACCAATCTGAAGGCAAATATTCTATTATAATCACAGCGCCACCTGTTGGCATCAGGAAATGACTTGTACCAAACTCCTCCTAGAGATTTAATGATATCAACATTATATTTGGACAGTCTGATCTAGAGGCCTTAGAGATGTTAAATTGCGAAGATCTTGAGTTTTCGTCAAAGGGCGTGTCCTTGGTGGCCTGACAAAGTTTGATGTTTCGCCATGGACATAGAAGTTGTTATAACTCAGACATAAAATGTCCGATCTGCCTCAAACTTCACATGTTTGGTAAAAGTCCTGGCCTGAAGACATCTAAAGGCAAATATTCAGATATTATCATAGCGCCACCTATTGGTAGTAGGATATATCATATCTTGCACTAACACAAACATACTAAGGTCAATCTGCACCAAACTTCATATGTTTGATGAAAGTGCTGGCCTGAACACATCTACATGCCAATAATCAGTTATAGGCATAGCGCCACCAGCTGGCAGCAGGAAGTTTGGCACATTTAAGTGACTTTGATCTATTTTTCCTACATTTAATGTATTAAAAGCATACTGCCCACCGTTTGCTGTTTTCCTAAAGCCACCGGTCGGCGGTGAGCCCGTGTGCGAGGGCCCGTTCATCGCTGCTTGCAGCTTTAATTAGGGCCCGAGCACCGATGGTGTGAGGACCCTATTGGATCTGCTTCGTTTATTATTATTATTATTATTATTATTATTATTATTATTCTCCAAAATGAATCGCATTTTTGAGGGCTTAGATATACCCGAAAACTCATGAAACTTCGCACACACATCAGACCTGGCGAAAATTTACGTCTGATATGGGTTGCAGAAGTGGGTGTGGCAAAATGGCTCGACAGCGCCACCATTACAAGTTCCGCGGTGTGCGCATTCAGCTGTGATTCACGTACATGCACGAAAATCGGTACACACATGTAACACACCAATACCTACAAAAAAGCCTCTTGGAGCTAAATTTGACACCCAACAGGAAGTCGGTTATTTTTAATTTTCTCAACAAATTTTGTGTCATTTTTGCCATTTTCAGGCCTCGTATCTGAACGAACTCCTCCTAGAGATTTATTCGGATCTACGCCAAATTTGCTGAGTCTAATCTAAAGCCCTTTGTGACGTTAAATTGTGAAGATCTAGAGTTTTCATCGGAGGGCGTGTCCGTGGCGGCCTGGCAAATTTCGATGTTTCGCCATGAAAAAGGAAGTTGCTATAACTTAGGCATAAAATGTCCGATCTGTCCCAAACTTCACATGTGTTATAACACTCCTGACCTGAAGACATCTACATGCCCATATTCAGTTATAGTCATAGCGCCACCTGCAGGCAACAGGAAGTGTCATGCTGTACTCTACAACCAACTCCTTCTAAAGATTTATGCAGATCAACACCAAAATCGGTCAGTCTAATATAAAGGCCTTAGTGATGTTAAATTGTGAAGATCTTGAGTTTTCGGTAAAGGGCGTGTCCGTGGCGGCCTGACAAATTTCGAGGTCTCGCCATGGATATAAAACTTGTTATAACTTAGCCATAAAATGTCCGATTTGCCTCAAACTTCACATATTCGATAAGAGTCCTGGCCTGAATACACCTGAAGGCCAATATTCTATTATAATCACAGCGCCACCTGTTGGCAACAGGAAATGACTTGTATCAAACTCCTCCTAGAGATTTAATGATATCAACATTATATTTGGTCAGTCTGATCTAGAGGCCTTAGAGATGTTAAATTGCGAAGATCTTGAGTTTTCGTTAAAGGGCGTGTCCATGGCGGCGTGACAAAGTTTGATGTTTCACCATGGACATAGAAGTTGTTATAACTCAGCCATAAAATGTCCGATCTGCCTCAAACTTCACAGGTTTGGTGAGAGTCCTGGCCTGAAGACACCTAAAGACCAATATTCAGATATTATCATAGCGCCACCTGTTGGCAGCAGGATATATCATATCTTTCACTAACTCAAACATACCAAGGTCAATCTGCACCAAACTTCATATGTTTGATGAAAGTGGTGGCCTGAACACATCTACATGTCAATAATCAGTTATAGGCATAGCGCCACCAGCTGGCAGCAGGATATTTGGCACATTTAAGTGACTTTGACATATTTCTCCTATTTTTACTGTATTAAAAGCATACTACCCACCATTTGCTGTGTTCCTAAAGCCACCGGTCGGCGGTGAGCCCGTGTGCAAGGGCCCGTTCATCGCTGCTTGCAGCTTTAATTATTATTATTATTCTTATCCGGAATGAATCGCATTTTTGAGGGCCTAAACATACCCGAAAACTAACGAAACTTTGCACACACATCAAACCTGGCGAAAATGGACGTCTGATATGGGTTGCAGAAGTGGGTGTGGCAAAATGGCTCAATAGCGCCACCTTTACACGTTCCGCGGTGTGCGCATTCAGCTGTGATTATCGTACATGCACAAAAATCGGTACACACATGTAACACACCAATACCTACAAAAAAGCCTCTTGAGATAAAATCCGAAACCCAACAGGAAGTCGGTTATTATTAATTTTCTCAGCAAAATTTGTGTAATTTTTGCCATTTTCAGGCGTCATACTTGAACGAACTCCTCCTAGAGATTTATTCCGATAAACACCAAATTTGGTGAGTCTAATCTAAAGCCCTTTGTGACGTTAAATTGTGAAGATCTAGAGTTTTCATCGGAGGGCGTGTCCGTGGCGGCCTCGCAAATTTCGATGTTTCGCCATGAAAAAGGAAGTTGCTATAACTTAGGCATAAAATGTCCGATCTGTCCCAAACTTCACATGTGTGATAACACTCCTGACCTGAAGACATCTACATGCCCATATTCAGTTATAGTCATAGCGCCACCTGCAGGCAACAGGAAGTGTCATGCTGTACTCTACAACGAACTCCTCCTACAGATTTATACAGATCAACTCCAAAATCGGTCAGTCTAATATAAAGGCCTTAGCGATGTTAAATTGTAAAGATCTTGAGTTTTCGGTAAAGGGCGTGTCCGTGGCGGCCTGACAAATTTCGAGGTCTCGCCATGGATATAAAACTTGTTATAACTCAGCCATAAAATGTCCGATTTGCCTCAAACTTCACATATTCAATAAGAGTCCTGGCCTGAACACATCTCAAGGCCAACATTCTATTATAATCACAGCGCCACCTGTTGGCAACAGGAAATGACTTGTATCAAACTCCTCTTAGAGATTTAATGATATTAACATTATATTTGGTCATTCTGATCTAGAGGCCTTAAAGATGTTAAATTGCGAAGATCTTGAGTTTTCGTTAAAGGGCGTGTCTGTGGCGGCCTGACAAAGTTTGATGTTTCGCCATGGACATAGAAGTTGTTATAACTCAGCCATAAATAGTCCGATCTGCCTCAAACTTCACAGGTTTGGCAAGAGTCCTGGCCTGAAGACACCTAAAGGCCAATATTCAGATATTATCATAGCGCCACCTGTTGGCAGCAGGATATATCATATCTTTCACTAACTCAAACATACCAAGGTCAATCTGCACCAAACTTCATATGTTTGATGAAAGTGGTGGCCTGAACACATCTACATGCCAATAATCAGTTATATGCATAGCGCCACCAGCTGGCAGCAGGAAATTTGGCACATTTAAGTGACTTTGACATATTTCTCCTATTTTTACTGTATTAAAAGCATACTACCCACCATTTGCTGTTTTCCTAAAGCCACCGGTCGGCGGTGAGCCCGGGTGCGAGGGCCCATTCATCGCTGCTTGCAGCTTTAATTATTATTAGGGCCCGAGCCCAAAAGGGCGAAGGCCCTATTGTTCTTCTAAGGGTTCTTATTAGGGCCCGAGCCCAAAAGGGCGAAGGCCCTATTGTTCTTCTAAGGATTCTTATTTGGTTTTTTTTTTTTGGTTTTTTTTTATTTTTATTTTTTTTCAACCGTTGGGGCACTTTTGGGGGCCTTAACATACTCAAAAACTCTTGAAAATTTGCACACACGTCGGAATCTGCCGTCGTCCGGACGCCACAGAGGCTGGGACCCGGGCGTGGTTCAGGGCATCTACAGCGCCCCCTGGAACACAGTTTGAAAACTTGATGTACTGCGCACACATACTTGCGCGTATTGATATGAAACTCGGTACACATATAGAACTCATCGAGCTGAACAACTTTTGTACTCTATGTCATGGGCTCCACGCAACAGGAAGTGAGATATTTAGGGCTGTTTAAAAAGCGCATGCTCTGGAATTTAACGTACTCCTCCCAGGAATTCCATGGGATTGTCACCAAACTCGGTCAGCATGATCTCAAGACATTGGGGACGCTAAATTGCGAGGAGATTTTTGATATCTCGAACGGTTTGGCCGTGGCAAGGCGACAAAGTTATGGCGAGAAATGAGAAACAGGAAGTGTCTAATAACTGTTGCACACATTGCCTGATTCTGATGGAACTTCACCAGTTTGTTCCTTGTATGATGCCGATTCCATAAATGTGACTATTATGAGTCAAAGTTATAGCGCCACCAACTGGCAGCAGGAAACGTGTCATTTTCAAAATGCTTTGAAATCAGCCTCTTAATTTTACTCGATTTTCTTTAAACTTCATCAAAATCATGTCAAAACACGGCCGATAAAGAATATGTAAAGGGGTCGATGATAAATCAAATGCTGTTGCCATGGCAACGTGTCAAACTTTAAAATTACATTCCTGTCTTTTCGAGGCAGATAACATGCTTAGAATTTCATGAAACTCAACACACACATCAATATTAATGATAGTTAGACACTGGCAAAAGGTCATAAATGGGCGTGGAGCAGGCACTCTATAGCGCCATCTTTTGACAAAAGTTGGGGGGTTAGTTTTTCCTACAGTCACCAAACTCTGTACATATATTGTTCTCATCAATCTGGACAACTTTCTAAATCAAACTCATTAGCTAAGACCAACAGAAAGCCGGCTATTTTGATTTGAAGGTGGATTTTTTGAAAAATCAGGTAGTAAACAAATTCACACTACTCCTAAGAACAACCAGCTGTTCACACCAAACTTTTTTAACATGAAGAGAAGATTCTGAAGATGTTAAATTGCGAGCGGATTTTGGATATCTCGAACGGTGTTGACGTGGTGATTTTTTAAAGATATAGTAAAAAACATAACCCTAATTTTTTATATCTTTAAAGTGCAGCATCCAAACTCTTTAAAACTTTTTTCACACAGAGATCTAATCATTCTGAGCAAGTGCTGGAAATATAAATTTTATACAAGCTTCAATGAATTAAAGAAAATTAAAAAAATAACTCAGAAACCTGCTGTCACTCTGGTGAATGTCTCTACAGTATGTGTGTGCGTTCAGTCAGGCACAGAGAAGCTCATTATTGCAGGGGGGAGGGGTGAGAGGCAGAGAGGGTGACAGAGTAGAGAGCCATTCTACAGACCATCTTTGAACAAAAAATGCACATATGTATTTTAATTACATAAATATGTCTGATCTTTGAGAGTCTGATATTTTGAGAAAATATAAAGGGTCACTTTGTCTTTCATTGTTCGTATTTTGCAGTTGTTGTTTTTTATTTATTTTTTACTTAACTGTACCATGAACTTGTCCTATTCAGTCACGTAGCAAAAGATTAAAAAAAAATACAACTTTTTAGCATGATCAATTTATCTTCATTGATAGACAATATTTACATAGTGTTATTTATTGAATATAAAATAATAATAATAAAAAATTATGACAAACTTTGACAACAAAACAAAAGTTACTGTTATCTCTTCAAAACATCTGAAAACCATAATTTTAAGATCAGTTATAAATATATATATATATTACCCCGTTAAAATACTAAACTTGATTTTTAAAGATATTTTGAAAGAATGAAGAGTTTATAGAGCACTTTATTGTGTATTGCTGTACACCCACATGAACTGTGTTCATGTTCATGTTAATTCACAGTACATAAACTTTATATGAATACTTTTTTTTAGCTTAATATTAATTAACATTAATAAATGCTATTTATTTATTGGTCATGTTAACTAATATAGTTAATTTTAACAAATGAAACTGGATGGCAACATTTTATATTTTGTGTGTATGTGTCTGTGTGTTGATTTTAAAGTGTAACCCTTTCAATTCTGTAAACTTAAAATCCAAACTAGCAGAGGATTACTGTGAATGCATGTGCCAACTGGGCACCGTCTTCCTTATTGATTCTTAGTTATGTAGCACTTAAGAGTGATGTCTTATAACAGGAGTCACCAGCAAAGCAATATCCACACAAAAATTGTACAGATAGGTAACAATGACATTTAAGCAGAAGTGGTGGATGTAAAGGAAGCAATAATAACATTTTGCTATCATCATGAATCATGTTCTTATCATCATTTGTAGCATACTGGTTCACAGTTGGCATTTATCTGAAGTCCTTGCATTGATTGCATTTAGTTAAATCAACATTATATTTGGTCAGTCTGATCTTGAAGCCTTAGAGATGTTAAATTGTGAAGATCTTGAGTTTTCATTAAAGGGCATGTCCGTGGTGGCCTGACAAAGTTTGATGTTTCTGCATAGACATAGAAGTGGTTATAACTTAGCCTGAAAATGTCTGATCTGCCACAAAATTCACAGGTTTGGTAAGAGTCCTGGCCTGAAGACACCTAAAGACCAATTTTCAGATATTATCATAGCGCCACCTGTTGGCAGCAGGATATCTCATATATTTCACTAACTCAAACATGCCAAGGTCAATCTGCACCAAACTTCATATGTTTGATAATAGTGGTGGCCTGAACACATCTACATGCCAATAATCAGTTATAGGCATTGTGCCACCAGCTGGCAGCGGCAAGTTTGGCACATTTAAGTGACTTTGACATATTTCTCCTTCATTTACTGTATTAAAAGCATACTGCCCACCGTTTGCTGTTTTCCTGAAGCCACCGGTCGGCGGTGAGCCCGGGTGCGAGGGCCCGTTCATCGCTGCTCGCAGCTTTAATTTTTTTTTTATTTTTATTTTTTTTACACCTTCCGGGCACTTTTGGGGGCCTTAACATACTCAAAAACTCTTGAAAATTTGCACACACGTCGGAATCTGCGGCCATCAGGACGCCACAGAGGCTGGGACCCGGGCGTGGTTCAGGGCCTCTACAGCGCCCCCTGGAACACAGTTTGAAAACTTGATGTACTGCGCACACATACTTGCATGTATTGATATGAAACTCGGTACACATATAGATCTCACTGAGCCAAACAACTTTTGTACTCTATGTCATAGGCTCCACCTGACAGGAAGTGAGATATTTAGGGCTGTTTAAAAAGCGCATGCTCTGGAATTTAACGTACTCCTCCCAGGAATTCCATGGGATTGTCACCAAACTCGGTCAGCATGATCTCAAGACATTGGGGACGCTAAATTGCGAGGAGATTTTTGATATCTCGAACGGTTTGGCCGTGGCAAGGCGACAAAGTTATGGCGAGAAATGAGAAACAGGAAGTGTCTAATAACTGTTGCACACATTGCCTGATTCTGATGAAACTTCACCAGTTTGTTCGTTGTATGATGCCGATTCCATAAATGTGACTATTATGAGTCAAAGTTATAGCGCCACCAACTGGGAGCAGGAAGTGTGTCATTTTCAAAATGCTTTGAAATCAGCCTCTTAATTTTACTCGATTTTCTTTAAACTTCATCAAAATCATGTCAAAACACGGCCGATAAGAATATGTAAAGGGGTCGATGATAAATCAAATGCTGTTGCCATGGCAACGTGTCAAACTTTAAAATTAGATTCCTGTCTTTTCGAGGCAGATAACATGCTTAGAATTTCATGAAACTCAACACACACATCAATATTAAGGATAGTTAGACACTGGCGAAAGGTCATAAATGGGCGTGGAGCAGGCACTCTATAGCGCCATCTTTTGACAAAAGTTGGGGGGTTAGTTTTTCCTACAGTCACCAAACTCTGTACATATATTGTTCTCATCAATCTGGACAACTTTCTAAATCAAACTCATTAGCTAAGACCAACAGGAAGCCGGCTATTTTGATTTGAATGTGGATTTTTTGAAAAATCAGGCTGTAAACAAATTCACACTACTTCTAAGAACAACAAGCTTTTCACACCAAACTTTTTTAACATGAAGAGAAGATTCTGAAGATGTTAAATTGCGAGCGGATTTGGGATATCTTGAACGGTGTTGACGTGGTGATTTTTTAAAGATATAGTAAAAAAGATGAGCGTAGTTTTTTTTATATCTTTAAAGTGCAGCATCCAAACTCTTTAAAACTTTTTTCACACAGAGATCTTATCATTCTGAGCAAGTGCTGTTAATATAAATTTTATACAAGCTTCTATGAATTAAAGAAAATTAAAAAAATAAATCAGAAACCTGCTGTCACTCAGCAGGCTGAATGTCATTATGTGTGTGTGTTCAGTCACCACAGAATGACAGTCTGAGTGAGAGAGTGCAGGGGGGAGGGGTGAAAGGGAGATAGAGAGAGTGAAACTGTTTTGCAATAGACCATCTTTGAGGAAGAAATACACACACACACACACACATATATATAGTGTATATATATAGTGTAATCGACATAAATATGTCTGATCTTTGAGAGTCGGATATTTTGAGAAAATATAAAGGGTCACTAAGTCTTTCATTGTTTGTATTTTGCAGTTGTTGCAGTTTTTTTACTGAACTGTACCATGAACTTGTCCTATTCAGTCACATAGCAAAAGATTAAGAAAAATGCAACTTTTAGCATTAGCGATTTATCTTCATTGATAGACATTTATTTTCATAGTGTTATTTATTGAATATAAAATTTAAATTAACAATTTCAAGACAAACTTGGACAACAAAACAAGCTTTGCTGTTATCTGTTCAAAACATCTGAAAATTATAAAATTTTAAGACGAGTTTTATATATATATATATATATATATATATATATATATATATATTGCCCCTTTCAATACTCAACTTGTTTTTAAAGATATTTTGAAAGAATGAAGCGTTTATAGAGCACTTTATTGTGTATTGCTGTTCACCCACATGAACTGTGTTCATGTTCATGTTAATTCACAGTACATAAACTATATATGAATACTTTTTTAGCTTAATATTAATTAACATTAATAAATTCTATTTATTTATTGGTCATGTTAACTAATATAGTTAATGCTAACAAATAAAACTGAATGGCAACATTTTATATTTTGTGTGTATGTGTCTGTGTGTTGATTTTAAAGTCTAACCCTTTCAATTCTGTAAACTTAAAATCCAAACTAGCAGAGGGTTACTGTGAATGCATGTGCCAACTGGGCACCGTCTTCCTTATTGATTCTTAGTTATGTAGCGCTTAAGAGTGATGTCTCATAACAGGAGGAGTCACCAGCAAAGCAATATCCACACACAAATTGTACAGATAGGTAACGATGACATTTAAGCAGAAGTGGTGGACGTAAAGCAAGCAATAATAACATTTTGTTATCATCATGAATCATGTTCTTATCATCATCATCATCATCAGAGTATAGGGAAATTTTTGCATATTGGTTCAGAGTTGGCATTATCTGAAGTCCTTGCATTGATTGCATTTAATTAAATCAACATTATATTTGGTCAGTCTGATCTTGAGGCCTTAGAGATGTTAAATTGTGAAGATCTTGAGTTTTCATTGAGTTGTTATAACTTAGCCATAAAATGTCTGATCTGCCACAAAATTCACAGGTTTGGTAAGAGTCCTGGCCTGAAGACACCTAAAGACCAATATTCAGATATTATCATAGCGCCACTTGTTGGCAGCAGGATATCTCATATCTTTCACTAACTCAAACATACCAAGGTCAATCTGCACCAAACTTCATATGTTTGATAATAGTGCTGGCCTGAACACATCTACATGCCAATAATCAGTTATAGGCATAGCGCCACCATCTGGCAGAGGCTAGTTTGGCACATTTAAATGACTTATGACATATTTTTTCTATATTTACTGTATTAAAAGCATACTGCCCAGCGTTTGCTGATTTCCTGAAGCCACCGGTCGGCGGTGAGCCCAGGTGCGAGGGCCCGTTCATCGCTGCTCGCAGCTTTAATTATTTTTTTTTTTTCAATGTTTTGGGGGATTTCGGGGGCCTTAACATACACGAAAACTCTTGAAACTTTGCACACACATTGGAACCTGCGGCCATCAGGGCCGGACAGACTTTGACATGGGGGGGTCACCTGGGGGGGGGCATGGCACAGCGTTAAAAATTGCGACTTTTGAAGGGCTCTGGAGCGCACAACGGTTGACCTACAGTCACCAAAATTCATACACATATAGAGCTCATCGGGCCGAACAAATTTCACACTCAAAGTCCGTGCTTCGCCAAACAGGAAGTCGGCTATTCAGGGATGTCTAAAAAGTGCATGCAATGGAATTTGAAATACTCCTACTAGGCCTTTCCACCGATGGCCACCAAACTCGGTCAGCATGATCTCAAGACATTGGGGACGCAAAATTGCCAGGGGATTTTTGATATCTCGAACGGTTTGACCGTGACGGGGCGACAAATTTATGGCGAGAAATGAGAAACAGGAAGTGCCTAATAACTTTGACATACTTTGTCTGATTTTGACCAAACTTCAGCAGTTTGTTCATCGTCTGATGCCGATCACAGAGATGGGACTATTATGAGTCAAAGTTATAGCGCCACCAACTGGCAGCAGAAAGCGTGACGTTTTTGAAACGCTTTAAACTCAGCCTCTTAATTTTACTCAATTTGCTTCAAACTTCATCCCAATAATGTCAAAACACGACCGATAAGAATCTGTGAAGGGCGTTATCCATAACTTTTATCATGTTGCCATGGCAACGTGTCAAACTTTAACTTTAGTTTTTTGTGTTTTTGAGCCACTTAAAATGCTTAGAATTTCATGAAACTCAACACACACATCTGTATTAATGACAGTTAAACACTGATAAAAGCCCATAAATGGGCGTGGAGCAGGCGCTCCATAGCGCCACCTTTTGACAAAAGTTGGGGGGTTACTTTGTCCTACAGTCACCAAACTCGGTACATATATTGGACTCATCAAGCCGGACAACTTTCTAATTTACACCCATTAGCTACGACCAACAGGAAGTCAGCTATTTTTATTTAAATATGGATTTTTGGAAAAATCAAGCTGTGGAATTTGAAATACTCCTCCTAGACCTTTCCACCGATGGCCACCAAACTCGGTCAGCATGATCTCAAGATATTGGGAATGCAAAATTGCCAGGGGATTTTTGGTATCTCGAACGGTTTGGCCTTGGCAGAGCGACAAATTATGGCGAGAAATGAGAAACAGGAAATGTCTAATAATTTTGACACACTTTATCTGATTTTGACCAAACTTAAGCAGTTTGTTCGTCGTATGATACCGATCACAGAGATGTGACTATTATGAGTCAAAGTTATAGCACCACCAACTGGCAGCAGGAAGTGTGTTGCTTGCAAAACGCTTTTAAATCAACCTCTTAATTTTACTCAATTTGCTTCAAACTTCATCAGAATAATATCAAAACTCGGCCGATGAGAATCTGTGAAGGGGTCCTTGATACATCAAATGCTGTTGCCATGGCAACATGTCAAACTTTAACATTTGTTTTCTGTGTTTTTAAATATAGCTGTGAATAAATTCATATCACTCATAGCAGAATCAGACAGTTCACACCAAACTTTGTCAACATGATGCCAAGATACTGAAGATGTTAAATTGTGAACGACTTTGGGACATCTTGAACGGTGTTGATGTGGTGATTTATGAAAGTAACAATAAAAAAGATGAAGAGTTATTTTCATATATCTTTAAATTGCATTATTCTAACTCATCAAAACTTTTTACATATAAAGAACAAGAAATTCTTAGGAAATACGTGTAGTTTCAAAATGTTATCATGCTCAGAGGCCCCAAAAACATTAAAAGTGTCACATAAATTTGTCAGATTAAAGCTCTAATACCAGGGATGAACACTAGAGGTCCTCATAAGATAAGGAATCGTTTGACCTCTAATGCTATTTAGCTCATTCTCAGTGTATAAGAATGAAAATAATCCATAGAATCAGTTGATATAGACTGTACTGTCAGTGTACTTTTACATAATTATTTTGTATAGGTGCTTAAAGAGCATTAAAATCTTTTTTTAATCTTTTAAGGAAAAATTATATGATTTATATACATATATACAATCTCACTGATAGAATAAAAAATCTTATAAGTATGACACTATACTGCTCAGTTCACTTAATTAGAATGAGAAACAAATACATCAACTAAGTTAATATGTATTTATTTTTAATATATTTGTTTATAATTATTTCACAGATGCTTATAGATCATTAAAATAATATTTAAAAATGGATGTAGATCATAAAACATGGTAACTATTTAAAATAGGGTCTCTTTTGTTAACATTGGTTAATGAACTAACACACGAACGAACAACGAAAAATATATTTGTACTCGATTTTCTTCAAACTTCATCAGAATGATGTAAAAACACGGCCGATGAGAGTCTGTAAAGGCGTCCCTGATGCATCAAATGCTGTTGCCATGGCAAATAAATAAAAATACAAAATACATTCAAATATTTGTTTCCTGTGTTTTTGAGGCAGATAGCGTGCCTAGAATTTTATTTTCCATTTTCAATTTTCAATGATTTATTATATATTTAAAGTGCAGCATCCTAACTCTTTGAAACTTTTTTCATACAAATAACTATTCATTCTGATTAAACACAGTTCATTTCATAATTATACAAAACTCCACGAATGAAAGAAAATTAAAAAACAAATCTGATCTCACTCTGCTCTGCACTCTATGTGTGTGTTTGTGTGGTAAGTGGCTGAGTGTAAGGAGGTGGGATGGGTGGTAAGAGAAAGAGTCAGACAGGAGGAGAGACAGTTAGGGTTAGTCCAAAGGGTTATTGTGAATGCATGTGCCAACTGGGCACCGTTTTCCTGATGCTATCGGGATGGCGACTGCCAGACGGCGAGGGCCCGGTCAACGCTGCTTGCAGCTTTAATTTTATTTATTTTTTTTTTTTTTCAACCGTTGGGGCACTTTTGGGGGCCTTAACATACTCAAAAACTCTTGAAAATTTGCACACACGTCGGAATCTGCCGTCGTCCGGATGCCACAGAGGCTGGGACCCGGGCGTGGTTCAGGGCATCTACAGCGCCCCCTGGAACACAGTTTGAAAACTTGATGTACTGCGCACACATACTTGCACGTACTCATATGAAACTCGGTACACATATAGAACTCATCGAGCTGAACAACTTTTGTACTCTATGTCATGGGCTCCACGCAACAGGAAGTGAGATATTTAGGGCTGTTTAAAAAGCGCATGCTTTGGAATTTAACGTACTCCTCCCAGGAATTCCATGGGATTGTCACCAAACTCGGTCAGCATGATCTCAAGACATTGGGGACGCTAAATTGCGAGGAGATTTTTGATATCTCGAACGGTTTGGCCGTGGCAAGGCGAGAAAGTTATGGCGAGAAATGAGAAACAGGAAGTGTCTAATAACTGTTGCACACATTGCCTGATTCTGATGAAACTTCACCAGTTTGTTCCTTGTATGATGCCGATTCCATAAATGTGACTATTATGAGTCAAAGTTATAGCGCCACCAACTGGCAGCAGGAAACGTGTCATTTTCAAAATGCTTTGAAATCAGCCTCTTAATTTTACTCGATTTTCTTTAAACTTCATCAAAATCATGTCAAAACACGGCCGATAAGAATATGTAAAGGGGTCGATGATAAATCAAATGCTGTTGCCATGGCAACGTGACAAACTTTAAAATTACATTCCTGTCTTTTCGAGGCAGATAACATGCTTAGAATTTCATGAAACTCAACACACACATCAATATTAATGATAGTTAGACACTGGCAAAAGGTCATAAATGGGCGTGGAGCAGGCACTCTATAGCGCCATCTTTTGACAAAAGTTGGGGGGTTAGTTTTTCCTACAGTCACCAAACTCTGTACATATATTGTTCTCATCAATCTGGACAACTTTCTAAATCAAACTCATTAGCTAAGACCAACAGAAAGCCGGCTATTTTGATTTGAAGGTGGATTTTTTGAAAAATCAGGTAGTAAACAAATTCACACTACTCCTAAGAACAACCAGCTGTTCACACCAAACTTTTTTAACATGAAGAGAAGATTCTGAAGATGTTAAATTGCGAGCGGATTTTGGATATCTCGAACGGTGTTGACGTGGTGATTTTTTAAAGATATAGTAAAAAACATAACCCTAGTTTTTTATATCTTTAAAGTGCAGCATCCAAACTCTTTAAAACTTTTTTCACACAGAGATCTAATCATTCTGAGCAAGTGCTGGAAATATTAATTTTATATAAGCTTCAATGAATTAAAGAAAATTAAAAAAATAACTCAGAAACCTGCTGTCACTCTGGTGAATGTCTCTACAGTATGTGTGTGCGTTCAGTCAGGCACAGAGAAGCTCATTATTGCAGGGGGGAGGGGTGAGAGGCAGAGAGGGTGACAGAGTAGAGAGCCATCCTACAGACCATCTTTGAACAAAAAATGCACATATGTATTGTAATTACATAAATATGTCTGATCTTTGAGAGTCTGATATTTTGAGAAAATATAAAGGGTCACTTAGTCTTTCATTGTTCGTATTTTGCAGTTGTTGTTTTTTATTTATTTTTTACTTAACTGTACCATGAACTTGTCCTATTCAGTCACATAGCAAAAGATTTAAAAAAAAACAACTTTTTAGCATGATCAATTTATCTTCATTGATAGACAATATTTACATAGTGTTATTTATTGAATATAAAATAATAATAATAAAAAATTATGACAAACTTTGACAACAAAACAAACGTTACTGTTAATTTCTTCAAAACATCTGAAAACCATAATTTTAAGATCAGTTATAAATATATATATCACCCCGTTAAAATACTCAACTTGATTTTTAAAGATATTTTGAAAGAATGAAGAGTTTATAGAGCACTTTATTGTGTATTGCTGTACACCCACATGAACTGTGTTCATGTTCATGTTAATTCACAGTACATAAACTTTATATGAATACTTTTTTTAGCTTAATATTAATTAACATTAATAAATGCTATTTATTTATTGGTCATGTTAACTAATATAGTTAATTTTAACAAATGAAACTGGATGGCATCATTTTATATTTTGTGTGTATGTGTCTGTGTGTTGATTTTAAAGTGTAACCCTTTCAATTCTGTAAACTTAAAATCCAAACTAGCAGAGGGTTACTGTGAATGCATGTGCCAACTGGGCACCGTCTTCCTTATTGATTCTTAGTTATGTAGCGCTTAAGAGTGATGTCTTATAACAGGAGTCACCAGCAAAGCAATATCCACACAAAAATTGTACAGATAGGTAACAATGACATTTAAGCAGAAGTGGTGGATGTAAAGGAAGCAATAATAACATTTTGCTATCATCATGAATCATGTTCTTATCATCATTGGTAGCATACTGGTTCACAGTTGGCATTTATCTGAAGTCCTTGCATTGATTGCATTTAGTTAAATCAACATTATATTTGGTCAGTCTGATCTTGAAGCCTTAGAGATGTTAAATTGTGAAGATCTTGAGTTTTCATTAAAGGGCATGTCCGTGGT